>NC_056746.1:904751723-904854223 GCF_019279795.1 Protopterus annectens
TTGGATAAAGCATGTCTGAAGTTAATGACAGGATCTTGGTTAAAGATTGCAAAGGGAAAATATTTGTTTTCTTTTTGCGATTGGTTGGCATTTCAGTCTTTTGATCTTTATCAGTAAATATATTTTCAATGTGCTAGCATCAATCTTCTGTGTTTCAATGTTTGTGCTTATCAACATATAGGTTCATAGGTTCATAGGTTTATACTAGGCTATCTGCCCTAAGGCATTTATAAGCCTAGCCCAAATTATTGTGGCTTACGCCACCCCTTATATGAAAAAATACTGTGCCCATTAGTTTGTTGTGCCTCTGTCCAGCAGTGACCCAGAGATGATTCCCGGGGTAAACCTACGATCTCCCATCCACAGGTCTAGATTTCTCTTGAACAGAGTCAGCGAGGTGCTCTGCCTCACATGGACCGGGATTTTATTCCACAGCATAGGGAGTCTCTGAGTGATAAATCTATCCCTCCAGCACGTCCTATTTATATCCGTAGGTTTAAGTCGCTTGCTCTAGTGGTTTTGGTGGATTTGGATTTTTGAGGTGGAGCATGTCCATTAATTCCGGGTTGGACATGGCCTTGTATGTCAGGCACATGTCACCTCTGAGCAGACGGTATGCGACTGAATAGAGCTGGAGTTTCTTCAATCTGGCAGCATATGACAGATTTTGGAGTCCCTTTATCCTTTTGGTGAGGAACTTTTGGGGTCTCTCCAATTGCTGCAGATGTCGGGTGAGATACATCCCGAATGGGGCATTGTACTCGATCATTGGTCTGATAAGTGAAGAGTACAGGGAACAATGACCTCACTAGATCTGGATGTGAATCCCTTCATGATCAGGTGGGCAATGTAGAAGGTCTTTCTAACCACTTTAGCAATGTGAGTGTCAAAAGAAAGGCCACTGTCAACCTGGGTCCCCAGGTCCCTGATAACCTCTTCTGTGCTTAGTGGATTGCCACCTATATGGTAGCTTGGGGTTACCTTGTTTTTCCCGAAGGGTATGACTATACATTTTTGGCGTTTAACTTTAGGCCATGGCTCTGGCACCAGCTATCTGTTTCCGTGAGTCCCTTCTGAAGGATATCAGTGTCCGATGCACTTTCCACTATGGCCCAGTTTGCAGTCATCTGCAAACTTTGTCAGCCAAAGTCCTCCCATGTTGGCCTGTACTTCTGAGAAGTAGATGCCAAACAATAGGGGCCAAGGACCGAGCCCTGTGGGACACCACTTGTGAGCGGCTTGGAGTCTGACACAGCGCCAGCAACTCTAACCCTGTGGGTTCTGTCCTTAAGCCAGTTTGCAACCCATCTTGTGACATATGGGTTTACATTTAAGCTGGTAGTTTTTCTACAATACCGTATTGTGTCAAAAGCCTTTGCAAGGTCAAGGTAGGCTGTATGGACTGCCTTTCCTCATCAATGGCCTTGGTGACTATTTCAAGAAGTCGACCAAGTTCAAAAGGCATGATCTTCCCTTGACAAAGCCAAACTGGGTCGGGTACAATGTCTGCAAGTCCCCTATATCTTTGTTTATGAGCTCCATTATGATCCTCTCCATAGCTTTGCAGACTAGACTTGTTAAGCTTATGGGGGTAATTACCAGGGTCCGAGGCGCCACCTTTGTGGAGTGGGACCACAGTTGCCGTCACGCCACTCCTTGGGCACGTATCCTGTGGTAAGGCTGAGATTAAACAGCTGCCTTATGTGCGGGTTTAATTCCTCATTTAGCTCAGCACACAGCCGGGGACACCATCCGTCCCATTGATGCTGTGTTTTTAGCTTTAGAGAGAGCAGCTTTCACCTGCGCATTTGAGATGTCCGGGAGGCTACACTCGGCTGGGATAGTTATCTCTCCTTTAGGGGAGAGGGGTGAAGTTTGCACTGAACCTGTCTGCCAGTATGTTGGCAATGTCTGTGGGTTCAGTGATTTTTGTATCATTTTGGACTAATTCTGAGCATATCTGTGAGTTTCCACCCAGGTTCCTAACATAGCTGAAAAAGGCCTTATGATTGTCCTTTGAATCCATGGCAATTTTTCTCTCAAAATTGGCCTTAGTTGATTTTATGAGTGCTCGTATTTTTTACTAATAATGATCAGGGTGACTTCCCTTTATGGATTTTGTTCTATCATGTAATAGCTTTCTCCTCTTATTGTAAAGTTTGTTAATGGCTGGGGTCCACCAGACTGGACGTTTGCCCTTTGTGGAAAGAGTCTTGGTTTTATTTGGGATTGCCTGATCCATGCAGTCCTGGAGGTGTTCATAGAAGGCATTTGTAAGGGCTTCCATAGCTTGGGTTGTGGTTTCCTCTGACTCAGGGGCCTTGAAGGATACCACACCAGTCTTGAGTAGTGTGAAGTTTGCTTTAGAGAAGTTCTTCACTATGGTCTTTTGTTTGGGGTGGGGCGGGATGTGGATTTCCAGTGAGATTAGTTTATGATCAGATCTCACCAATGAGGGATATACTTCCGGTGTGGAGCATTTTGTCCCCATGTTTGTGACAATGAGATCTAGTATATTTTCTCCTCTCGTGGGAACAGTGACTAGCTGTTCCATGGCATTTGAATTTATGAACTCCAGGAACCGTTGGGCTAGAAAGTTAGGGCTTGAGTAATGTTCCCAGTCTATATTCGGGTAGTTGAAGTCACCCAATATGATGGTGTTTGAGATACATTTATACCCTCCAGTGTCTTCAGGAAGGCTGTGTGGGGTTCCTGAGTTTGAGAGGGTGGCCTGTAGCATGCTACAATTTGTAGAGCAGTTTTGCCTATTGTTAGTTGCACCTGGATGGTTTCAAGCTTCATGCGTTGCCACCAACCTGGAGGTGTGAGTATCCTTTATGAATATGGATACACCCTCCTTTTGTGGAGTGGTCCGGGTTTTGGGGCCGGAACGCATGATATGAGGTAAAACCTAATAGTGCCGGGTGCTCTCAGGAGCCTTGAACCAGGTTTCAGTTACAGCACAGACATCATGTTCTCCATACTGAGAAGGGCCTCGAGTGCATTTTGAGATTTAGACTTCTGGCATTGAGCAGCATTACCCTCAATTTCTTCCCATTTTGTTTTCTAGGGTGGTAGGTTTAGAATTTCAGCCTTGCCTACAAAAGGCACTATGGGGGCGGCAAGAGCCTTAGCCAATATCCGGAATCCCAGGGGTGACAGGTGCAAGCCGTCCCTTGCAGCGTGGCTTGTCAAGCATGTCATCCCAGGCAGACAGACACTGGATCCCCTTTGAATGACACCAGACATTAAGCCAATTGTTAAAGCTGATCATCTTGTCTCTATATTGTGGCATCATTCTTGGTGAAGGAAGGATACTGCTCAGGGTTAGGGTCATACCTGCCTGGGCTACATAATCAGAGAGCTCCTCTATGTCTCTTTTCATGCAGTCCAGGGAGGTTCAGGTCGTTCACACCAGCATGGACAATGACTGTGTCATATTTGTACTTGCTGTGGAGTGACCCAGTGCTTGTGTTATGTGGCGGATTCTAGTGCCCGATAGGCAGCTTACTGTGACCCTCTCCTTGTTCAGCCTGGTGGGTGGGACGGCAGTGTGTCTGGCTATGGAGTCACCTATGACAAGTATGTTTGGTGTTGTATTTGGCCTTAAGGGCTGTGACTGCTTTGCACACTGCTTTTGTGGTTTATGTGTTGCTTGTGGGGTGTCTTGAGGTAGCAGTTGTTTGGGTGTCTGCTTTGGAGGCCTCTGCTGTTTAGGTAAATTTTTACTCAGAGCCTCCGAGTATGTCTTTGTGTGTTTATGTGTTTGATTCAGTGGAGTGGTAGCATTATGTGAGGCTGGTTTTGTGGTGTGTGTAGTTGCCTTCTCCTCCTGTCTGGTCTTGCCAGTCCTGAGTTGAGAGAGCTCAGCCTCCAGTTTGGCTAAATAGCTGCATCTCTCGCAAGTATTTGTGTTATGTGGGAGGAGGAGAGGGTTGTCTGTGTACATGAGGCAGTTATAACATTGCCTCAAGATTCCC
The DNA here is from genome assembly GCF_019279795.1 of Protopterus annectens. NCBI lineage: Eukaryota > Metazoa > Chordata > Ceratodontiformes > Protopteridae > Protopterus > Protopterus annectens. Next base: position 904,755,704 of record NC_056746.1, read on the forward strand.
AGATTCACCAGCTGGACCGGAGAGGAGATTGACAACTGACCTTTGGACATGCTAGAATAATATTGGGAAATCCTTAATTGAAAACAAGGGCCAGTGGGAGTGAGTGTAGTGCTTTTATTTTAGTGCTGACTTATATAATTGCTTTAGTGAGCAAGTGCCAGGTAACTTGAGTGCAATGTGATACAAGTAACTAAATGCAAAACGACAAACAGTAACTTTCTACAGTAAGCAATGCAGATATCACTAGTGATCCACAGAAGCAACAAACAACAAGTATATAAACAAAGCTAGATTCAGTAGGCCTGGATCTAGTCTATGCTAGAAAACAAGGTGAACCAATTTCAGTAAGATACAGTTCAAATATTCAGGCACTATAAACCTTTAACCAGAAATTCCCAGCTCAGAAGGGCAGAGTCCAGCCTCTTCTCCCACAAGAGTGCAGTCCACAAACCTTCTTAATGTAAAATAACTGGCCTGAAGCCCAAGTGCCTAAACCAGAACTAATACACTTGGACACTGGGCTCTCAATCAGCAGTTCCGATGAAAGCTACCTGTCCTGCCACCACAGTGCTTGCCACAAACCTTCCTAATGTAAAACAACTGAAGTGCTTAATCCAAAAGACTTGAATGATAGCTACACTTTAATCAAGTTACAACCAAGCAGTAATAAATACCATTGAATACTTTAGAGAATGTCTGGATTAGTGCTCAAGTTACACAAACAAAGCTAGATCCAGCAGGCCCATCCAGTCTATGCCACAGCAAACACCAACTTCAGTAAGAAACAGTTCAGATATGCATGCACTATAAGCCTTTAACCAGAAATTCCCAGCTCAGAATATATTCTTATCTATAGGCATATGAATCTCAGTCAGAATATTGAAACCCACAGTATTAAAACCTATAATATGAAAATGTACCCATAAAAGGTATTTGCCGTCCTACATCACTGAAGTGGAGGGTACCACTACACTAACTGCAACTTAAATAAATCAATCCTGGGGTCGCACAACAGTGGGAAAAGGGCAAATTCCCATTACCAGCAGTTTGTGATTATCTGTGTTTTTGATATGTTGGGCCATTCAATGTCATGAATTTTTGATCAAATTAATGGAACTGATACACACACACAGACATGCGTGTGTGCACACGTGTGTGTATATATATATATATATATATATATATATATATATATATATATATATATTCTCCTTATACTTGTATATACCTGACTTAAGGGGACATGCCAATATACGTTTTTTCTCCAAATTCTCAGTTTACTCTTGCCCCTATTATTCTGCTTCTGTACTGTAACACCATACAAAGTAGACAAGAGGCTACATGAATGACCAGTCAGAAGTACTTACTTCCGCAGTGGACCAAGCCACTAGTCTTCAACAATTGTGCAAATGAGCAGTCAAGATTGCCAGTGATGTGACCATTAGAAAGCCAGTTGTATTCACTTCTTAACCGACCCGGTGCATATGCATGAGCAGTTTTATTTAGAATTGGACACGCTCAGTAAGGAGCGTATGTTATGTTAAATTAATCTTGACTACATTCCACAGAAATGCCTTTTGGTGGTTCTTTTTTATTTTTCCTTTCCTTGTTACTTTCTCTTTCTTATTTTCTTTGAGTCTTACTAAGGAGACTTGCCATCTTTTCAGCTATCCAAAGTAGAACATGTTACATTACTATGGATTGTGATCAAGAATGATAATTATATGGCATGTATTGACAATCCTGCCTTTTGACAAGGCCAGATCAGGAAATGCATGCTGATATGGTCACCTAGGAAAGCTTTTATATAGCACAACAATACACTCCAAGTTTTTCACAGTCATCCATGCAAGCTACATAAACATAAGAGAAAAAGCAGACTTACCTACTGTAAATATACTTTTATTAACATAAAGGATTAAAATTGGGCTTCCAATAATAACCAAGTTGTTATGTGTTTAAGACATGGATATCAAGAAGTTGACCTCGGTGTACTACAGTTAGACCCACTGTAATCTTTAACCACAGTGCAAGGCAATCTAATCTCTAATCACAAAACAGTACTCCTACTGTAGTCCTCAATCACATTGTAACGCATTCTAATATCTAATCCAAGTACTATGCACAGTGTAATCTCTACTTTCAGCGTAGTTTAATCTCTAATGACAATATACTCCAATCACAATGCAGTGCTAAGAGATGCATTTCGGAACTGTGTTTCTTTGGGCTTTCTGTTAAAATGTCAGCACTTGAAATGCCAAGAGCCAATAAGCCAAAAAAAAAAAAAAGACAGAAAGTTCAGTAAAAGAGTTAATCTCAAAGATCACTCTTCTCCTTTAAGCTCCTTTGTTGCAGGGGGCAACCCCCACAACCCCTCATACCTTCACACTTATATATATATATATATATATATATATATATATATATATACCAACTATGAGATTACCATACCTCAGAGAAAGAGGAACATTCTGAGAAATGGTCATCACGGACTTTGTATATGTTAAGTCTATTTTGTTTTGGCCATTCAGTTTCTGTGCTTCATATGGTTACCATTTCTTTGTTAGGTAAGTATAGACTGAGTTGCTTGTCCCTGCAAAGTTTTGTTTTGATAATATGCTTTTCATTTGATTTGGTGGCCTACAAAAGATTTCTCTTCCCCAGCATTGTTGAATAAATCTCAATATCATTCAATCTATAATTGATGCCATTATTTCAGCATTTATTAACTCCACCCTGCAATCTAGAGACTGCCTACTTGTTTCTGGGTAAGGAAAAGTCCGTTCCAGCGAAGTCTTTGATTGAGAAATGCTCAGCATGTGTGAAGAAGATGAAAACACAGCAGACAGGTGCATGTATAAGAACCCTTTGTACATTTCAGTCAGGGACATTTCCATCTGCCAGCAATCTGTCATAGAAACAAATGGTCTTCATAAAAAATATATATATTTTAATGAGTTGTTCTGTGTCTACAATGTCCTGTAGAATAAGTGCATCAACAACATCCACTAGTTTATTAAAAACAATGGTCCCTTTCAAACACAGATAGTAAAGCTTTTCTTCAAATAAACCAAAAAAAGTCAGTGTTGTAAAAAATTATAACAGTAGTAATAGCACCCATTTGTTAACCTGGTAGGCCCACTGGGCAAAAAATTCCCTTTCAGGGTAATCTGTGAACACTATTTAGTTAAATGATTTGCTCAAGGTCATACAGTAAGTAAATGAGAGCTAATGGAATCAAACTGTGTACCACCAGCTTACGGTCTTAACCCTCTGCACTAACTGCCAGTTGCTAATACTCTGCAGCTTTGCAGATCTGCTAAGAGACACCCAAGTGAATATGGTTCCAGGACATTTTCAGTAACTGCTTACAGTTTTCAAATCCATAACTAGACCAGGACAAATGTTTCTCAACTCTAAGGGATATTTTTTTTTACCCAGGTAGAATAGGAGATTGTGCAGTACACTAACTGACTTAGCTACAGCACTGCCACTCTTGTTCTGTCACAAAAAAGTTTCTTTGCAACCTCCTGCTGTACATAAAGCAGTCTGCAGCATTTTAGATTGCACCAAGGAACTGTAGAATCGATTGTACTCCTCTGTTTGGAACATGTTGGGTGCCTCTGCATCCAGTTTAGGAGCTCTGGCCCAGCTGGTCATTAGGTGATTGCATATTGACTATAGGATGGCAGTCTTGTGTTATTCTGAATTTTCATGTCTTCATAAATTATTTCTTCCTGTATGTTACACTGAGATCTATTGTTGGCAGTAACTATAAAATACTTTCAGTGTGTCCTACTTGTCAACCCATTCAAACTCATCTTGCACACATCTTGTCTCTTGTATAGTCCCCCCTGCTTCTTGAAATTCCTGTCACTATAATTCATTTCATTCTTTCTGCTTGTCTACATGTTATGCAGAAAATCAAACAATTGTAAATTAACTTAGTAACTGCTATTAAATATAAATATTTTATCAGCATAATCTCTTCTTTACAATAATATTCAACTTGACATAGAATCTTCACATCAATGCAATTATCTTTACAATACAAGACAGCTAGATAATGTTTCATGCATTTTTTCCTTAGAATCTATACAGTTTAATGACATTTCTGCAGCAGTTTTGTTCAGCGTAACTTCAGATTTCATAGAATAGTAAGTGATTTATTTCTGGGTGCTTGCATTTTGAAAGCTGTGAACAGAAACATGCCCAGGCATTCAGAAAGAGCCCTGCCTCTCGCATTAAGTGCTGTGGTAAAAGGGCTCTGTTTACAAGGTATACTTTTTTCATATTCAGAAAAATGTTACCCGCAATGAGGAAAGACATCATTACTGGCAAATTTGCATGTTTCTAAATCATTATTAACTACGATGAGTGTGGATCTGCACTTTCCTACAACAGATAACAAGATGACAATAGTGGCAGACATTATTTTAGCACAGGCACTCGCCATTCAATTTCCCACACACATACACATTAAAACACAAAGCTACACCCACACCACATACCCCATACTTGTTCCTGTTGTCAGGACTTGCATGATGTGTCTTTTTTCCTACTTTGATAATTCACAGATGATTACAGCCAAATGCCAGACATTAGAGTTCATACTTTATGACCTTCTGTAAAGGCATTCCAGTGCAAAATATGTTACTCTATTGACTTTCTAAGTTTGTAAAGGAAGTAATTAAATCCATTCCTCTTTGTCCCACCAGTAATTTTATTTTATTTTCAATTTCTTGCTCACTGAGGTTGAGAGGTATGCTTTATTTCCTTGCCCCTTTCCCTTGTAAGTCATGAGCTATTGTAGGCATTGTGTAATGCCCAAGATCCTCGATATATGTTATAAAAATCATTGCTGCAGTGGCTTCTCAGTTAGCACGTTGTATTAATGCTATGTCCTATGGCAAGGAGGCAGGCTTTCAACCTGTTTTAATTTACTTTTTTTGACATCTTAATACATTTTTCCATGGTATCCCTGATGTCTAGTAGTTGGTGCAGAGGGTACAGTGTTTGAATGTACTTTAGTGCCTTTAAGGCGTCCTTTAAAGCATGCTATTAACGTATCATGGTCCACTTTTTATTTTTTAAGTATCTTTAAGGTACAATATGTAGAGTATCCCTGGTGTCTAACACCCCCCCAAGGTACAAAATGAATGTGTAATCCATGGTATTTATGTGGTTCACCCTGACCTTGTGTGCCATAAAGTCACTAAAGAGTTCTCCCTGGTGGCTAATGGACTACCCGACCTTTGCTCATTAGTCTAAGAAGGTGTAAACGTATGGCAGCCGACTGACACACACGCACACACACACACACACACACACACACACACACACACACACACACACACACACATACACACTTACACACTTATACACATTCATATTTCTTTATTTATTTAGTTGTCTTTTGTTAACCGGGTTAGTCCAGTGGGGCTGGTGGCCCATTTTCAGTGCAGACCCAAGGAGAAAAGCTCCACATACAAAACTAACAGTAAACGATAACAATAACAAAGTTATATACAAGTAATATAAATATGAATACATAACTACATACATTCATGCCATAATGGAAAATAACAAGCAATAACATTCAAGAAAAGAACAGCTGCAATTGTGGATTGGCAATAGGGCATCAGAAAAATAACAAAAATAAGACCAAAAACATTTTAGATGACTAAAAACCGCCTTGGTAGAGAAGAATAAAAGGTAATAAGTAGAAGGGTTGAAGTAGAGGGTGGGGAGGAATGTATAGGAGAGTCAAAAGAGTGAAATTAAACAGTTCTAAGAAGAGAGAGGAGGGGTGGGAAGTATAGTAGCTAAGGCAAAGAACAAGATGAAATTGAAGTGCAGTGTTGCTCAGTGACATAGCTAAGGTATTACAGTAGTAGTTGTTATAACGTTATATCACAGAAGAGAGTGGCGAAATTGATTAGTAACATGTAGACAAACAGAAAGAATTAAATAAATTATAGTGACAAGAACTTCAAGAAGCAGGGGACTATACAAGAGACAAGATGTGTGCAAGATCAGTTTGAATGGGTTGACAAGTAGGACACATTCATCTCACAAACGCACACATACACACACACACACACACACACACACACACACACACACACACACACACACACACACACACACACACACGCCCAGCTCTCTCCCCACCTGAACACGACAGATATATTCACCCATTTACACATACACACATGGCACGCGCGCTCACACGCACGCACGCACACACACACAGCTCTCTCCCCACCTGATCACAGTGACAGATATATTTGCCCATTTACAGACACACACACACACACACACACACACACACACACACACACACACACACACACACACACACACACACACACAAAACTCTCTCCCCACCTGATCATATTTACCCATTTACAGACACACACACACACACACACACACACACACACACACACACACACACACACACACACACACACACACACACACACACACAGCTCTCTCCCCACCTGATCACAATGACATATATTTACCCATTTACAGACACACAGACACACACACACACACACACACACACACACACACACACACACACACACACACACACACACACACACACTGATGTCCATTTACTAAACAAAACAAAAGTCTCAAATTAACAACAGACCTAACATGAGCAGCAGTATACTTCTCTTCCCTTGAAATTCATTTATGAAACTCGCATTCAACGAAAATGGACTATTTTAACCCTATTCAATTTCCCTTTAGGGAATTGAAGTTGAATTAACCTAGGCTATTTGATATTAGGGACACATGCTGGGATTCATACTCAAAATAGCATGTAGTGAATTACTAATCACATTCTATGTGAAGGGTGCTGGAATTCAAAAGACAAATGTACAATGCATTTGCTAAATCCTGGGACAGCCTAACAGACAAAAGTGTCCCTTTTCAGGATCAGCCCAAAAGTACTGTTAGGTAAAGTAATTTGGCAGACTGACACAAAAGAAAATTAAGGCCGAGGGAATCAATCCATGTACTACAGGCAGTAGGTCTATAACAGCTCATAGCCTTTCTCATCTCACTAACAGCTAGACAAACTGTTGTAGCCCAAACTATGTACTGACATTAATAGACTGTAATTCTTAGCAATTTTCAAAAAGAAAGACGTAAACCTGGCCTGGGGAATTGGTATAGAAGATTAAGGTTCTTGTAATTTTACTTAAGATTTAGGGTTTGACACTGAGCAAGTCACTTAACTAGAGTGTCCCCCTAACTGGAGAATTACACATACACACAGCTTTCCTCCTGTGGAGGCTTATTTTGTTTTTTTAAAGCACAAGACACAGCCCAAGCGAACCAGTTTATCTAGACTGCATCTGGACTCGAAGTCCAAAGTGACTATTTCTTGATTTAGGAGGTGGTCACAGCAGTGAGTAAATGTTCTTTCTGTAAATGTGCAGGGATCTTTGAGTTGATTATAATATTTAGGGGAGTATGCAGGGCACAGCCTCCTGCATGCATCGTATGTGGGGGTGGGGTGGGAGAGAACTATCTTACATAATCAAAAATTTTCTTCCATCTGAACTGTTGTTTAAAAACAATGTTTTCATTTTGTGTATTTTCAGTCATAGTTACTAAGTGCAGTTGTTTCTTGGTTACTTGATTTTAAATAAATTGACCTAGATCCCATGCATTACCCCTTCACCAAATTTATTTATTTTACATTTGTTTACCAGGGTGGTCCGACTGGATTGATCTGTCCATTTTCAGTGAAGGCCCAGGGAGAAAAGCTCCAGAAACAATTACTAATATACTATACATAAGATATTTACATGAGCATTGTGGTTTACACACACAGTTATAAAATATAGCAGATAACATACGATTGCATAAGATATTTACATAAGCATAGTGGTTTAGACATACAGTTAAAAGTATAGCAGGTACTAACATGTGATTATTGTTCATACAGTATGTTTAGTAGAAATAATCTTGAAGATGTAATAAAGATAAGAGAAGAAAGAAAAAACTAAAAATTTATATTTTATGGGAAAGCTATTAAACTTAATCTAGGGGAGAGTTAGTGGGTATAGATGGGACAGTGGGAAATAAGTGTCAATGAGTTGGTAAGGAACGTGTGATAATAAATATAGTACATCTGTGGGAGTTTTAAAGAAGAGGTTGGATAGTGGGTAGGGAAAAGGTGTTAAAATATGTCAGCTAGGTGCTAGGCAGTTGCATGTCCACAAATTGTTTATGTGGGAAATAAGCTGTTTTTTGAAGATGGTTTTGTTAGGTTTTTGTCACGTTGTAGAGAAACACCACCCCATTCACTAAAGTCCTAGTCCACCAGTCTGCAACCAAGAAGAGTTTCAATTCATACCTGTCAGATGTCTCTATTTTTGAAGACCATTCATATTTACAGGCCTGATTTACCCCTGTACATGATGTACTCGTTTTTGGAGGTATGTCCTTATTTTCAAGTTTGATTTACTGCTTCACAAAATTTTCTGAATCCCCCTCATTACACTTGACTTTAAAGCTGTCTAGTAGATAGTAAACCACACTACATGACCAACATACTAGTGGCACCAATATTTTTAAGAAAGAGGACATATATCTTACATCTCCCTTTTTCAAAAGCAAAAATAAAGCAACTTTTATTGTAGAATTTTGCAATACAGTTCATTTAAAGTTTACAGATTTTACATGTCTATTTGTTAATATGCTTATATTCTTCCATAACTGTTGTCGATCTCTCTCTCTCTCTCTGAGTAATATCCCACATTCCTATTGGAAGTGGAAAGATTTATGTGCTATTTGGCATTGAAATTTAATGCCATTAGATGTCCAAATTTTTGACTGGCTGCACCTACATTTTTAGGGCCTGTGCACCTTTTTTTAGTGTCTACAGGTTGCGAGGTATGACTCACTTCCTCCAGCTGATTATCCAAAACTCTATGATTAACCCCATCAGAGGCCTTTTATTGATATAAATTTAGAATATAAGCCCAAAACTCAATCTTTCCCCATCCAAAAAATGTCACTTCAGACACTTTGTAGCTGCCCTAACCATCTGCTCTACCTAGCAATATGCTTCAAGTCTTCATAGGTTCATAGGTTCATAGGTAGGTACTAGGCTATCGGCCCAAGGGCCTACGTAAGCCTAGCCAGCAAGGTACCATAGCTTAAGCCACCCAAGAAAGTTATTTTCCTGTGCCACTGTCCAGCAGAGACACAGAAGTGATCATCATCAAAATACCAACTAACTTGACATTAGCATTCCACAGGCCACTGGTTTTGCACAACCACTTTGAAAAGCTTTTGTATATCAGTTTAAGTATCCTACATACAAAGAAGATGAAAGATCATCAGACAACACCAAAGCATTAAATAAATCAGCCAGCTCTGGTGTGAATCACCAAAACTCTTAAGAACATTATCACATAACCCATATGATCCTGGAAACAGTCCTAGTTGTAATTTACCTATCATTGCCTTCAACTCCTTCAGCCACCACTCTAACGCCATTCAGCTACCCTGAGCAGTACAAAGATCCTGATAAACTGTAAAACCACTCTTATCATAGATTTCATTGTTATTGTATCCCACATGTGGTCTTTAGTATGATAGTCCAAAAATTTAGTGTGCAAATGTCACTATAAATAACACACACACACACACACACACACACACACACACACACACACACACACACACACACACACATATATATATATATATATATATATATGTATATGTTACAAACATATATCAAATTGAACACTCAATAATAATTAAGCTTATCTACATAAATTTCATATTACACATTAAAAAATGTTGATAGAAAAGTAATAATGAACAGATCATGGTGAACCCCCTAAAAGTCCTGACACTTTAATGAGGTCATCATGTATCTGCGGGTAACTTTATATTTTTTGTCAGCAATTAACAGTATATGTACATAAATACATAAAGATTATAATGCATATTAACAAATCAATGTCCTCATATTGATATTATTCTAAAGTTTGTTTGCTAAGCAGCATATAACAACCTAAAAAGCTAATAAATAAAAGCTGTTTCCAATGGGTTTAAAGGTTGCCTTAAAACATATACATGCAATTTAATAATGATGCTCTATGAGGTAAACACTTATGCTTATAATTTAGCTACTTTCAACTTGAGGACTAATACATTTCCATTTAATCCTGGTGTAATAGCGGCATTGAGCTTTAGTTGACATAACAGTTCTTATATTCAAGGCAGGTTTCCCATGCCCCACCTCTTTTATTTGGAATTACTTTGTCCAAAATGCCAAACTGAAACTTCTGAAACCCAAAACAGTTTAGAATATGTTTATACAAAACTTTGTTGTCATTCTTCCTGCGTACTGGTCACTGGTAATACTTGGGATCTTTTCTGTTGTACAGCTTTCTCACCTTACATGTAACATGCCCTGTATTTAATGTTTATTAGGCAAATAAAAACATCCCCTTGTGGAAGCCTCCAAAGACATCTTTTCACCACCCAGCAGAACCTCTCATTAAATCAACTTCTTCACATCATATCTCGTGATTTCTTATCATTCAGCCCAGTAGATAAACATGGAGAACAAAACAAAATACCAAAACCAGTAAAGGCAACAGGTTGTTTAATAATCCACAAAGGAACAACTACGTGCTTTCGCCAGACAACAATAGGCTTCTTCAGAGTTGTTCAAAAATTCACATACAGGCATTAAAATACTGCTCCCAGAATAGCCTTCAGCAAATCAATTAACCCAGCCAATTAAGCACCACACAATTAAAGACACAGAATACTTTTAAATAAATTTGAATAAAACAATATAACAATCTAAAAATACTGTACAGAAATCATACACTTAAACATAAAAGTTAGAATTATAAATTCATTAAATAAACATACTTTATCAAGCAAGTAGTTCAAGTAACTTCTTTCAATGTGAAGGAAACTCATATTTTCTCAAACTGTTTAAATGCATTCAAGATGTTAGTGTTTACTTTTCTTCATATTACTCAAAGGATTCATGTTGATCTACCAAATGCATTTTCCCAGATGCAATTTAGTACAAAATTAATGTCTCAAAAACACTTTTTAGTGAACAGAAAAGACTTTGTCGGTGTCGTGTCTGACATAGGCACTTAGGGATCAAGGCTCTTCCCCTGTAAACAAAGCTAAATAAATAAAATTCAAGTCCATAGCTAACCTACACACATTTAAATTTGCACTAAAATAATTTCTAGCTGAATCCTGGCATTGCTTCATGCTGTACACCTTACTAAACACTTTCTATACTCTCTCCAGCTTCACAGGCTAATTCCATAAACAAAATCTCTACGCCCTCCAATTAACATGATGTGGAGACATTCTTTTGTTTTAAATATTTACCCAGTTTTACATTGCTCACCACCACTGGAGAATCATTTTATGATAATATATATACATTATCAGTATACCCAGCAGTCCTGAGTTTATTTAATTTACTCTATTATTTCCTTATTACTTCCCTGTCTATGCACTTCTATAACTTTCTCTCCATGTATGATAACCATCTTTCTTCTCCAAGCCAAATTCACCTCTATTTCCTTTTCCCCTCCTTTCCCACAGCTTTAACCATCATATTAAATATACCGTATATATGCCCTGCTATTCTTATGTTCTAATGTCATTGACAGTACAGTAATGTGTTTATTTTTTTTCATAGCAACTGTGATATCCTGTTTGGATGTCTTTGCCAGAAAATCATTGTCTTTCATTTCCTATAGCAATAGTAATTTGATTATATTACTTATTCACCTTAAGTATTACTTATACTTGTGATTGTTATGATATTGTCCCTAGGCCTCTGCTGAAAATGGCTGCCATTGCTTACTTGAAGTTTCCCAGTAAACAAATGCCAATAAATAAATAAAAATGGAACTGCCCATACATTAAGTACTTAATTTACATATCTGAGATGGAGAGTTCCATCTTCATCAACCACTATAACAACGTCTCGAGCTTATCCTGCATACCTGTAATGACTGTGACTCCTGAAGGAATGCATAGACCTTGAGATCACATCTAGCCTGTAGTGCCTTATACAGGTACTTACTGATGCCCATGTAGCTGCTGCTACTGCTGTGTAAAAATCAACCAAAGATGAATTCTTGATAAAAGTTTGAGAGGTTGTCATTGCTGTTGTTAAGTTGGCTTTAGGCTCACAAGGTCATTTTTTATTTCGTTTGTGGCAGCAAATTGTAATACCTTAGAAACCACCCATCCCATTTTGTTTTTCAGAAAATGTAACTAGCAGCAGTGAATATTTTGGATAGATTTAGGTATATCCAAGTAAAAACTTTATAAATATGTATAAAAACAGTATTTTTATAGGTAGGCAAGGCCCCATGCACCTCCTTTATCTCTGCATCTTTAAATATACCAATTCTGAGATTGCATAGGACAAATAATTCATTGTGATGTGAAAAGCCTTCCTTCTCCTAACATAATGTCTTCAATACAAAAACTAAAATCTGTCACCAAGCTTACATTTCTGATTTTATATATGCCATTTATCCAGAGCTGCTCATCATTTGGTGAGATTTTTAAGAGTTTTTGCTAACATCTGAAGCCATCCTTGTCAAGACAAATGAAACTAAGTATCGTTTTGCACTTGCATTGCTTGTTTTCTTTATGTTGTGAAAGATTTCTGTGTTATTTATTGTTTTTCTGCACTTCTTTAAAGTTTAAAGTTGCATTTTCAAACTACTGCAATAGCTGCTGTTCTGCATTTAAATACATTGTATCTAGTGATTATTAGCTAGTATTAGGCATCTGTTTGCGGTTCTTTAATACTTGAGCTCCAAAGCAGTCATTTTACATTAAGATTGACAATATCCCAGGATGCCTTCTAAACAGCATGAAACATGACCTATCAGGGCCTCTGGAATTACTATTCAACTGTAGCCTCCACACAGGCTTTGTGCCTCATAAATAAAGAAAGGCAACAGTTATCCTTCTACACAAAGGTGGGCCATCTACAGACCCTGGAAACTACAGACCCATAAGTCTCACTAGTCTTGTATGTAAAGCCATGAAAAGAATTATCATGAAGATGATCAATACAGATATAGTAAACCTCTAGACACTGGACCCAACCCAGTTTGGTTTTGTCAAGGGCAGGTCATGCCTACTCAACCTGGTGGACTTCTTTGAGAAGGTCACCAAAGCAATGGATGAGGGCAAAATCATTCACACTGCCTACCTTGACCTGGCCAAGGCATTTGACACAATACCCCACTATGGCATTGTTGACAAACTCAAGATGTTAGGTACAAACCTGTATGTCACCTGCTGGATAGCCAACTGGCTCACTGACAGGACCCAGGAAGTTAGAATTTGGGAGTCCACCTCTTCAAAGAGGCCAGTCACAAGTGGAGTCCCTCAGGGATCAGTACTTGGACTGCTCCTTGTTGGCATTTACTTCTCAGAAGTCAAGGCCAAAGCCAGTGGCCTCTGGCTGACTAAATTTGCAGATGATTGCAAATTAGGAGCTGTCAGTGAATCTCATACTGACACAAATGTTCTTCAGGAGGGGCTGACACTGACAAACAACTGGTGTCAGAGTCATGGACTAAAACTAAATGTCAAGAAATACATAATAGTATCCTTTGGGAAGTCATCCATCCCTGGTAAATATCATATTGACAACACACCCCTTAGAGCTGACCTAGTAGTCAGGGACTTAGGGACACACATAGATAGTAATCTAGCATTTGATCATCACATGTCTACAGTGGCGAGGAAATCATTCTATGTTGCACAACATATGAACAAAGGTATTGCATCTAAGTCCAAGGATGTCATTCTTCCACTGTATTTGGCATTCATCAGACCTATCATTGAGTACAATGCCCCCATTGGTATGTACCTAACCAGGCATATCGAAAAATTGGAACATCCATAGAGGTTCCTCACTAAAAGAATACAGGGCATAAGTAAAATGTCCTATGCAAACTGCCTCAAGGCCCTATCCCTGTATTCTATCTCCTACAGGCTTTTGAGGGGAGATCTATGCCTGGAATACAGGGCATTGTCAGACCCCACTCTAATGGACCTCCTGCATATCCACAAGGCAAACAGTACCAGAATTACCCATTCTAAAGATGTAAACCTTGCCTGTGATATAAATAGGACCTGCTGGAGAGATAGGTATGTATCCCAGAGACTACCTCATCTATGGAACAGGCTCCCCATCCATGTGAAGCAGAGTTCCTCCCTAACCCAATTCAAGTGTAACATGGACAACTGGATAAAAAAACAGAAATTCCTCCTTGGTTTGGCACCTATGTCTCTAATGCAAACAGGTAACCTGTAAATGGTTCATCTCCAAGGCCCATGCTTACACTTATCAAGGGTGTCCGAACTTGAAAGAGATTTGGGATGCTTGGCTAGGCTTAAAAAGGCCCTTGTGATTGTTAGCCTAGTAAACACCTATGAACCTATGAAGAGGGTCAAAGACTGCACTCTTGTGGCAAGAGAGGTCTGATTTCACCTACCTGAGCTGGGAATTGCTGGTGGAAAGCTTGTGTGCTTACCTGATTGGCCTTAGGGTGTAGCTAGTGTAAAACCTGCTTTTTGCTGCTCATACATAAGCCTTGCTTTTGAGCAAAGCTTCTCTTTTTGCAGCAGCAGTTAGTGGTGCCTTTTATATACGCAATCACCAGACATTGAAATTCCCTATACAAACTACATTGGAACTTTACCTCAGCTCTCTGATACTCATGAGGCAATTAATTTGCATGGTGAGCAGCATTTATACATTTAGTTAGGACTATTTAGGTCTACATTCCATTTTTACAGCACCCAGGATTCTCAGTGCTCAAAATGCATCTGTTTTACATTATACATTATACACATTAAAGACCTGCAACCATGGATGGATACTTTCCTTGATGGACATGGGCATCCTGAGGTAATGTAGCAATTGCCTTATATACACCAACAAGCACTTAATTCTAGAACAGACAAATACAGTATGTGAGAGATGTAGTTACACATTGACATTGGAGGCTAGACTATCATGTAGAGACAGAAAAAGCAAGAGACAGCTTACCAGAGACACGCACACACACACACACACACACACACACACACACACACACACACACACACACACACACACACACACACACACACACACACACACACCACCCACTGCACCCACAAAGGATTGGACACACAGACCCACATATACGGAGGTGATCACATTTAACTTAACCAAACCTCTAAGGCCTCTCAGGTGCAGTCCTCAAAAACTCTGCATGTGCACAAATAAGACAATTCCCATCACAACACATAAAGCCACATGTCATTGCCTCTCAATTACCAAGCCCATAAGGTGAAACACCCCACAACCCAATATTTTGGTCATAGGAGACTCCATTGTGAGCTATACTGATATATCTCTTACCAGGTTGGACAAAGAGAAGGAGAAGGTTGCATTTAGTTGCCTGTCAAGGGTCAGCCTCTACCAGATCAAGCAAGCACTCAGGTCACTTACCCCCAAGTATCAGTATGACTCAGTCATAGTCCATGTGGGCATGAATGACCTGAGACATATGTCCTTGGACTATATGAAGAGAGATATGCTTGAACTCTCAGAATATGTGTCCCAGGCAGGTATGAGCACAGCAGTGAGCAGCATTCTACCATCTCCGAGGATGATACCACAATACCAAAAGACTTGAACAATTAGCTTAGTTATTGGTTTCATTTTAAAGGGGTCCAATAATTGCCAGCCTATGAGGACATGCTTGACAGGCCACACTGCTTTGCCAGGGATGGTCTTCACTTGTTACCTCTAGGCTTTTGGATATTGGCCAAAACATTATAAACACCTATAGTGCCATTTTTTGGGCATTGCCATGCAGACAAACCTTCCAGCATTGCAAAAGCTACTCAGGACAAGTTAAAGATGTTACTGCTCAATGCTAGGAATCTCAACAAGAAGGTGCTGTCCCTAGAAGCTGTCTCACCCCGGAGAATGCTGACATCTGTTCAGTTACTGAAACATGGTTCAAAGCTACAGAAAGTATTCTGGCAGTGCATGGGTATAATTAATTTCATATGTTCCAACCACTCACTGTGCATGAAAGAGCAAAACGTGGAGGTGTATCTATCTACATAAAGAATAAGCACATATCAAGGCTAGTCAAACAAGATGGCATGCTTGAGCTACTCCATGTCCAACTAACTATGGGAAAAATCCATTACCTTATACATGCTAGCTACAGGACCCCCACCATGAGCCAGAAAACCCATTCATCATACCTGAAGCTACTTGAATCACTCACCATCCTGCCCAATACCATACTCATGGATGATTTTAACTACCTCTCTGTTAACTAGGAGGCATATACAATAATAAACATGCAGGTCCAAATATTTCTTGACTTTGTAAACTCAAATGACCTGGAGCAGCTAGCCTGCACTCCCACTAAGAGTACAAGTTTCCTAGACCTAGTACTCACAAATATGGAAGAGGGCTTCACACCCCTCCCCAGGTGTGATGTCCTCTCTGGTAAGATCAGACCAAAAAGCAGTCTCCCTTAAAATAAAGATAAAACTAGACAACCCAACTAACCCCCAAAACTAAGCATTTTTCTAAGGCAAGCTACCTCCTATAGACTGATGGCATAGCCAGTTTCCAAGCTCTCAAACCCAGAAAACACTGAAGTCTATGTAGTGGCATACAGAAAAGTCCTGTACAACCATATAAACTGCATAATCTCGGCAGTACCAGACTGAAATAAGCCCAGGTCAAACTACAAAAACAAGCCACCCTGGTGGACTTCCTGGTGTTAATAAGTTGTACAACAACAACAACAAAAAAAAAGAAAATCCTGCTGAGAAGTAAGAAGAAATGTGCACAACAGAGCAAAAATGTCATCATTAGTCTAAAAAAGTGAATCAGGGAACTAGTCAAGTCTCTAAAAGTAGACTTTGAGGCAAAAGTAGCCTCCTAAGCTAAGGATAATTATAAGCATTTTTCAGTTATGTCCACAATCTTAAGGGCAACACCAAACAATGCGCAGAATTAGTTGTAGATGGCATCACCTATACTCAGACAGATGATATAGCAAATCTGCTGGCAGATAAATTCAGCTCAAATTTCACTTCCCTATCACCTCCAGTTCTCTCCCAAGAAATACCCACCACCACTCTTCCACAAATTATCACCAAAAAAAAAAGAGCGAGAAGGTCATACAGAAAAAAACAGTCAGTAATAACTACATGAAAACTCTAGCCAAGCTACAACTTCCACTAAGTGACCTCTTGTATCAGAAGCACATGGGATATATGCAAATGACCATTATGAACATCAGTTGTTTCAGCTATGTGGCGATTCTGAATGTCAATGACTTATTACTTTTTAAGTTGTTTCTATGGACAATTTCAGGCCAATAAATCCAAACCCCACTAGCTGTGGATATGCATATTTTAGCATTGTTATGACCTCATCAGCACAGCACAAGCAGAGTGTTTGACTAAGCATAAGAAACACAGGGCTGGTATACCCAGCTGACGTCCATTAACATTAGGGTGACTGCAAGTTATCCCAACTAACAAACTAAAACAAAGAGCGAGAAGATCGCACAGAAAAACCAATCAGTAACAACTAAATGAAAACTCCAGTCCAGCTAGAACTTCCACTAAGTGACCTCTCAAACCTCTTGTATTAGAGGCACATGGGATATATACAAATGACCCTTATGAACATCAGTTGTTTCAGCTATATGGTGATTCTGAATATACCTGACTTATTTCTTTTTAAGTCATTTCAATGGACAATTGCAGGCCAATAAAGCCAAACCCCACTAGCTGTGGATATGCATATTTCAACCTTGTTATGACCTCATCAGCATAGCACAAGCAGAGTGTTTAACTAAGCATAAGAAGCACAGGGCTGTTATACCCAGCTGATGTCCATTGCCATTAGGGTGATTGCAAATTATCTCAACTAACAAACTAAAACAAAGAGCAAGAAGGTCGCACAGAAAAAACAATCAGTAACAACTAAATGAAAACTCTAGCCAAGCTAGAACTTCCACCAAGTGACCTCTCAAAACCCTTGTATCAGAGGCTCATGGGATACATGGAAATGACTATTATGAACATCAGTTGTTTCAGTTATATGGCAATTCTGAATGCCCATGACTTATTTACTTTTAAGTCGTTTCAATGGACAATTTCATGCCAATAAAGCCAAACCCCACTACCTATGGATATGCATATTTCGGCCTTGTTATGACCTCATCAGCACAGCACAAGCAGAGTGTTTAACTAAGCATAAGAAACACAGGGCTGTTGTATGTTTGAGAGGTCACTCAGTGGGAGTTCTAGCTTGGCTGGAGTTTTCATTTAGTTGTTACAAATTATCACCAAGGAACAGGTTACCACTGTGCTCTCTAAAGCAAAAAACATGGTTTCAGTGGGGTCCAAGGATATACCATGCTACCTTTTAAACAGATTAAATCAGGAACATATCAGGCCATTAGGATCTCTATTTAACTAGAACCTCTGGACCAACTTTGTCCTGATAGAGTGGAGGACAGCAACAGTCATCACTCTGCATAAACAGGGACCATCAACTGACCTGGGAAGTTATAGACCAGGAAAAATTACAGACCCGTAAGTTTGACTAGTGTTATATGTAAGGCCATGGAAAGGATACTCATGGACGTGATAAATAATAACATAGAAAACCTCCAACCACTAGACCCAACCCAATTTGACTTTGTCAAGGGCAGGTTGTGCCCACTAAATCTGGTGGACTTCTTTGAGGAAGTCACTAGGCCCGTAGATGAGTTTAAAACAGTGCATACAACCTACCTTTACCTGGCCAAGGAATTTGGCTGAGTTCCTCATTCAGGTGTTATAAATATGTTTTGGACAATATCGCAAAACTGGGCATAAATCCCTACATCATCAGATGGATAGCCAATTAGCTCACAGACAGGATACATAGGTTAAAGTAGGGAATTCAAATCTAGCAAGGGGCCAGTTCCTACTGGTTTGCCACAGGGCTCAATGCTGGGACCACTCCTGTTCAGAAGATACTTCTCTGATGTCAAGGCTAATGTGAAATGGCTCTGGATGACAAAGTCTGCTGATGACTCCAAGCTGTGAGCAATCATTGAATCTCCCAATGATGTAGATATCCTTCAGGAGAGTCTAAATCAGGTAAATGATTGGTGGCAGAACTATGGCATAAAACTAAATGTGAAAAAAAAATTCATTATCATACCCTTTGGGAAGCCAAATACCCATGCAAATTACAACATTAATAGCACACGCCTAAGAGTAGAAATGAGCGATCTAGGTACACAGATAGATAGTAGCTTGAATTTTGACTGCCATGTGTCCATAGTGTTGAGGAAGTAGTTCTATGTGGCACAGCATATAAGTAAAGGTATGGCATCCAGATCCATAGAAGTTATCAGTCCACTTTACTGAGCCATCATTAGACCAATAACTGAGTACAATATGCCATTTGGCATGTACTTGACTAGGCACTTACAATAGCTGGTGTGACCTCAGAGGTTCCTCACAAAGAAAATACAGGGTGTTAACAATATATCCTGTGTGGAAAGACTAAAAACCCTATCCCTTTTCTCTGTCTCCTACCGACTATAAAGGGGTGAGCTATTCCCTACCTACAAGGCACTCATAAATTCAGCCCTGATGTAGCCGCTATGCATCCACAAGACAAACAACATGAGGTCATCCAATCTAGCGATCTAAACCTAGTTAGTGACTCAAACAAAACATGCCTGTGAATCTGATATGGCTCAGAGATTACCCCTTCTTTGGAACAGGCTTCCTATTCATGTTAAACAGAACCCTTTCCTGGCCCTCTTCAAATGCAATTTGGATCAATGGATGGGAAATTGCAAATTCACACCTGGGATAGTGCCAATAAACCTTATAGACAGGGGCAATCTATAAAATACTCAAGGTATAGACACAAACCTATGCCATCCTCTTGCCTCTAGGAGCCATATATTTGGTAAAATCAGGTTATACTAGCTAGACTTGTAAGTGCTCTTAAGTCATTAGCCTAGTAATCATCTATTAACCTATGAACCTGTATATTGTTCTCTGAGTCCATTTCTTAAATTACCTGCCTTAAAAACCCTTTTTCCTCTTCTTACACCTTTACACTGTCTTGTACCTTTCTTGCCCATTATATGTTTTTCTAAAGGATATTTAAAGTTGCCCACCCATATTTCTTTCTTTTCATTGAGGAAATAAGGTTTAACATCTTTAAAAAAACTGTTCTCTTGTTTTTCTTCAGTGCATGCATGCATGTTTATCAATCATAAACCTGCAAGTTCTTTCTCAATCCCTAAATCATTAATTGGTAACAAATCATGTTTTATAACATCCACATTCAAAGCAATTATTCATAGACCCCCAAAAATTACAATCACTAGACCAGAACATGCATCTAGACTAAAGGGTGAAATTACTCCCACCAGACACCATAACCTGAATTTCTTTCTAACTTCGAAATAACTGTAATAGCCACAAACACACAACATTCATTTTCTGCATTAGAGAACGGGGGAAGCAAAGTGCACATCTTCACCCTGTTTGGAGAATGAGCGTTCTCCAACATGGTGTTAATGTTTAGGTGATTCATGGTTAAAAATAAGTCCCCTAATTCACAGCAGTATAACAAAGTGCTGTGATGCTCAGACAAGAGCTAGTAGCAGCCATTTTTATAGGTTCATAGGTATATACTAGGCTAATGACCACTAGGGCCCTTATAAGCCTAGCCGTAAAACCCAGAAATTTGATTTATGTAAGGGGGTGATTTACTGACTTCCTATGTCCATCAAAGGCATAGGCACCAGACCAGGGGTGAATTTCTGATTAGCCATCCATTGTTCCAAGTTGCGCTTAAACAGGGGATAGGGAGGGACTCTGCTTTAAATGGATGGGGAGCCTGTTCCAGGGAATAAAAATTCTCTCAGAAACATATCTGTCTCTCCAATATATCCTATTTATGTCACAAGGAAAATATAGGTGTTTTACCTTAGTAGTTCTGATGCTGTTTGTTTTGTGGATGTGGAAAAAGTTCATCAAAACAGGGTCCAGAGATGCCTTGAATACTAGGCAAACATCACCTCTCAGAAGTCTGTATGATACCAAGTAAAGTGACAGGGCTTTGAGACAATTACCGTAGGACATTGTGTTTACTCCCTGTATTATTTTTGTAAGGAGTATTTGTGGATGTTGCAGTTGCTGCATGTGTTCGGTCAGGTACATACCAAAGGAGGCATTATAATGTATGACTGGGTCTGATGACGGCCGAGTACACTGATATGATGACCTCTCTGGACATAGATGCCATGCCCTTATTTATAAGTTGAGCAACATAGAAGGATTTTCTTACTAACTTGGACACATGTTGGTCAAAGGCTAGGTTACTATCTACATTAGCTCCCAGATCCCTTACTAATGAATCAACTTTTAGGGGTATTTTATTGATGATGTAGTTATCTGGGCAGGCTGAAAGGTACTATAATGCATTTCTTAGCATTGAAATTTTAGCCATGGGTTTGGCACCAAGCATTTGTCTGTGTTAGACATTCAAGAAGGGTGTTCTTATCTTGGGAGGAGTCAATGACTGCTCCCAGTTTGCAATCATCTGTGAACTTGGTTAGCCAGAGGCCTTTGACACTTTGGGGGTTGGCAAAAAAAACTTTGAGGTTGGCATAATGGTTAAGGGGTTTGCCACACAAGCAAGAGATAAAGGGGTTGATTCTCTCCAAGGGAATAAGCTAGGGTCAAAATGGCCCACAGAGGCAGCTAGCCTAGTCATTACATGTAAACTATGAACTATTGGCTTTGACATCTGAGAAGTAAATGCTAAAGAGGAGTTGGCCTAGCATAGAACCCTGGGAGATTCCACTTGCAACTGGTCTCTTTCTGAAGGTGGGCTGTCTGATTCTAACCTCCTGGTCTTATCAGTGAGCCAGCTAGTATCCAGTGTGCCATAAAGGAGTTTATATCTAGTTCCATAAGTTTGTTGACAATGCCCAAGTGGAGTATTGTATCAAATGCTTTAACCAGATCTGGGTGGGCAGTATGCACAGTTTTCCCCTCACCCATTGACTAAGTGACTTTTTCAAAGAAGTCTACCAGATTCAGTAAGCATGACATTCCTTTGACAAAGCCAAACTAGGATAGATGCAGTGTCTGGAGGTGTCCTTGTTGACAATTTCCATGGTCATTCTTTCCATGGCTTTGCAAATAAGACTAGTCAGACTAATTGGTCTGTAATTTCCAGGATCTGTTAAAGGTTCTCCCTTATGAAGGGGAATGACTGTTGCAGTCTTCGAGTCATGTGACACAAAGCCAGTTTTAACACTATAGTTAAATAATGATGCCAGGGGTCCTGATAAGTCATGTTTTAGACTGTTCAAGTGGGATCCTTGGATGTTATCGGGGCCCACTGAGGCTGTGATCTTGGCTTTAGCAAGTGCAGCCAGTACATGCTTCCTTGTTATAGTTGGATTGGTTATTTTTGAGGATATTTTTTTGGGGGGTGGTTGGGATGGATTGGGGGGGGGAGTTGGGACTGAATTTGTCTGCTAACAGGTTTGCTATATTACCAGGATTGGTGAATGTGGCACCATTAACCATCAGTTCAACACATTGCTGTGTGCTGCCCTTGAGTTTTTGACATGGCTGAAGAAGACCTTATGGTTATCTTTTACCTAAGAGGCTAACCTCAAAGTTGGCTTTGCTTGACCTAATTATCCCTCTGTTGCCTATTTAGTTTATGAGATAGTTTTTATCTTTATGGGACTCACTCTTTCTGATTTTTGACATACTTTGTCCTTTTGTTGCACATCCTGTTTAATTTGGGATGCTACCAAGGCGGTTTGTTTCTGGGACTAGTCCTGGGCTTACTTCTGGTAGGTACAGCAGCCTGTATGCAGACATTGACATGATTGTACAGAGTTTCTGAGAGCAATTCAGCATAGGTTACTGTGGTCTCAGAGTTTGGGGGGGGGGGGCATTGCATTTTAACAAACAATCACTTAATCAAAAGTAATTTGCCTTGGAATACTTCTCAACTCTTACTGGTTTTACTGGGATTATGGAGTTGATTTTGTTTTCTAAGGGAACAGCTTTATATTTGGATATTACCTGGTACGATAAGACATTGGTGGGGGAGTTCAGCTTTCTCCCATATTTGTGAGCATGAAGTCCAGTATGTTGGATAGGTCTAAGCCTGCATTGTGAGCTTCTTGGGACATGGATGGTTACTTATAGCTGGCTATAATATGGTACAGGATTTTGTCTATGGTGATCTGCACATGGAGGAACTCCAGCACATAATCCTGACTGGCCACCCTAAAGATATGCTTGCTGATAATGTATATTGGGACACTTCCACCTTTAGCCCTGGTCTGTGCAGCTACTTGTCTAAAAGTGTGGAAAGCACTAAAACCTTGCACTGTCAGGGCACATTCTGCCACTTTAAACTATGACTTGGTAACTGCACAGATGTCTATATTCTCAAGTGTGAGGAAGGTTTGTAAGGAGTGAAGTTTTTTACTTAGGCTCTTGGCATTGAGCAGTAACACCTTGCAATTCAGTTGTGTTGGTTTTGCTATGTCAGCAGGTTTGTCAATTTGGCATTTCCTAAAAAAGGCACTATGGGAGTCAATAAAGTTTTATCCAGTATTTAAACGCCTAGAGGGTAAAAGTGCAAACCATCATTGGCAAAGCAACATGGTCTGTTAACCATGTCATCCCAAGATGACAATTATTGGATCCTCTTAAAATTACGCCAGAGAGACAGTCAGTTGTTGAAATCACTCATGTTTTGCTCATATTGTGGCATCATTCTTGGTGATGATAATATGCTACCCAGTGCTAGGTGCATACCAGCCTGAGACACACAGTCCATAACGTCTCTCTTCATATAGTCCAAGGAGGTACATCTCAGGCCATTTACACCTACATGGACTATGGTGGAATCATACTGGTACCTGTGGTGTAATGACATGAGTGAGTGCATGATTTGGTGGATCCTGGCTCCTGATAAGCAACTAACAGTTATGTTCACCTTGTTCCACCTGGTTAGAGGGGCATCAGTATAGCTTACAATGGAGTCCCCTATGGTGAGAGTCCTGGGGAGTGTGTTTGCTTACATTATGGGCTTAGTATTTGGGGCTCCACTGAGAGTGACTGTATGTGTGGTGTTAGGTGGTGTTTTAATGGAGTGCCTTTAGACTTGCTGAGGCATAGCTATGAAAATGGGTGGTCTAAGCAATATTTGTTGTTTAGGAAGACTGCTTTTAAGTGTTTCAGCAAACATTAGTCTTATCTGTGTATTGTGTATCTGATGTGCACTTGTATGCAAGAGTTTAGCCTCCAGTGCCACTCTGTAAATTCACATCTCGCATACTGCTTTAAGGATTAAGTGGGTGTTAGTAAACATGAGACAATTGCTACATTATCTCAGGATGCCCATATCCACCAAGCTGGCTAGAGAAAAGTCATTTGAACTACAGGGGGTGGTGTGTTGGGTTTAGAATGCTATTAAGGGTGGTTTGTTGGTGTAGACTTATAAGGATGCTTTATTGGGTAGAGTATGCTAAGTAGTACTAAATTCTATTAATTTCAATGTTAACACAATATTGAATTCTAAAAAGTCTGTAGGAATTGCCACTCAATGTCCAACTAGCTGCTCTAAGCTTGTCAGTATGCAAGGTATTTGTTCTATATTGCTGCTTTACAGGGTGCAGTTTTATGGACCATTCTACAGGGAAAAATTGCTTTCTAGGTGTTTGCTACTATACAGGGCACCACTAACCCATGCAAATACTCAAAATTTACAGCAGCACATACAAAAAAAACAGAAATCTAACTAGTGAGCCCTCTGGTCAATAAAATGACTACACTACAAGTCTTTTTCTCTATATCCTGACTCATATAGACCAAGCAAACACCCAGGCTAGAACTCCAAGCTTTGCTGACCTCTAGGAAAATGAGCAGGGGACAATATGTAATAAAGGAGATTAACTCAAGAGCAATACTGGTTTGCTGGGTGGGCAGTCAGTATCATGAATCTTTGGAAAACAATGTCTGGGATGAGTACATAAATAGCTTCTACAAAGACAATAGCAATGAAAAAGGAAGAGAGGGGCTTTGGAAATCAGATTACCATAAAAAGTGGAGGCCAGAGAAACAGCCTTATAAAAACACCACAGCAAAAGTGTGGGATGGTTGAGAAAATTATTTAGGCAGGCTAGCTAGAGAGGCATCCCATCAAATACATCTAATATGGGGCCTCTTTCAGAATTTGTTAGTGGGGGATGGGGCAGACATAGAATGCAGCTTTAAGCAGGTAAATGATAAGCAGGTTATAAAAGCACTGAAGCACAAACTGGAAAAGAGACAATTCTCTCACTATTGAACTTCTAGTACAGTTTAAGGCACCAAACTATGCAGAACTTTACCAGTAAATGGAATAATAAATGACTAAGGCTTACATCTGGCAGTAGTACACAGTCCTGCCACAGCTGTGAATTAAACCACAAGACTATGGCCTAGCAGGGTTTAAAATACAGACAGCTTTTACAAGTAATTCTACTTGTGGAAGTAGAAGTGCAGAATACTGTCGAAACACGATCTTCCCACAACTGCAAAACTGCAAATCTGCAAATTAAAATGCAAGACTAAGGTCCTAGAACAAACAAATATGCAAACAGGTATCTTTTTTGGCTAAAACATGGACAAAAGCAGAAAAATACAAAGACATATCATCACATAGGTCACTGTAAGTACAACTTAAATATTTAAGTTAAATTAAATAATTATATTTCCTTTTGATGAAAAGCTAGTTACTCACAGTTCCACACATCTCCCTAGTGATGGATAAAAGACTCTGGGTGGGATAGCTCTGTGCTGGAAATAGCAAGCTACCTAGAGAGGCATCCAATCAAATATAGCTTGCTAAATGTGTCTCTGCTGTTTATCAAGCGTAAAATATAAAATAAATAAAATATAAAGGAACATGTGTGTGTGTGTGTGTGTGTGTGTGTGTGTGTGTGTGTGTGCGTGCAAGTCTGTGCCTCACAACACCTTGGAAGTGCATTAATTCCCTGAAAATGCCCCCCATATTGGGCATTATTGCTTATGTAAAATTGCATGTCATTCTTTTTACTCTACTCACATTCGCTGGTTAGAAAAGTATAAACATTTGAATTTCCCATTACATATTTTAATAGTTTTTTTTCTTCTTTACCCTACTTCTTCTCTTTCTTTTTATTACCCTTTACCACATGAACATTTTTTTTTCTTTAGTTTCATTTGATTCCTTTTCTTCCATATCTACAATTTTGTAGCCTTGAAAAAGATCAGAAATATAATTTGCAAATAAAATTCTTTTCCTCAAACTTTCTTGATAATACAGACATCTAATTCTGTTCTACCGAAGCGTCTGTAATTATAATCATATTTTCTCTTCACTCGATTGCTTTTAAAAAAACTGACAAAACTAGCTTGTCTCTCCGCATTCAGTACAGTCTCATATATCCTTATTCCTACTATGTCCACTCTTCTCACAAATTCCATATCTTTTTCATGGACAAGCCTTTGTTAAAAGACCCAGATCTCCACACTAACAACAGCATATTCGGCTGTCCACGATAAAAGTGTGTTTCTGTGATTTTCTACCAATTTTTAAATATGATCAAATAAATTATGACTTACTTTAAATACAACCTTCTGACAACCTCCAGTCCATAAAACCAATATACTCTTGCTTACTTTACCTCTGAAATAGTTTTGCAGCATTTCTTCATTTCTTCTTCTGTGTTTTCAGTACAAACTACTTATGAAACTGATGCTCCTTTTATGTACAAAGCACAAGTATATGCAAATAACTCTTGCTTTGATCTTGTATGTGTTTCTTCCAAGTTCAAATCAACCATCAACAGCACATTCATCTTTTTGTATGAAACTTCTTACATCACCTCCTTCGTGGGGTGTATGTCAGTGAGATTGAAGAATTGTTGTGCTGCCCTTGAAACTGAATGACAGCTTCTTTGCATGCTGTTAACATTTTTTTTCTTGTGAAGCTGTTATTCAGTTCAAGTAGCCCCTCAGTTTTAGTGCTGTTTCACAGTCTTCTATATTCATGGTGTGCTACACTGATACTGTATTTTGCATTTATTTAACTTAAATTGTACTGTGTGGGTAATGAAGTGGGACAAGCTTTCAGTGTAGGTGGGCCTTTGCCTTTGCACTGTTATTTTCTAACTATGGAATTAGTATCCTTAAGTAATGAGGTGGACTAAGATTTGTCCTCTGCAAAAATATTTTTTGCATGTTCATTTGGCTTTTCAGTCAGAGTGCATTTTCCAATGAATGGTGCAGCTTTTGGTCATCTGATTTTATTTCTGCAGTCTTCAGATGTTTGGCACTCAAACTGTGGTAAAGAGTTGTCTTTCAACACATTTATTAGTGATTGCATGGTGGTGCTGCGGTAGTGTTGTCACCTCACAGTAAGATGTTGTCCTGTTCGATTCTCAGCTAGAGTGTCTTCTGTGTGGAGACATGCGTGAATGGGCGTTCCTTCGTTGAAGGTTGTGCATCAGGGCCGGCAACTCGGCACGTAAAAATCTACTGCCAATCATTAGCGGACCGGAGTTCCGCTGTGACGACCCCTAACCGGGAAAAGCCGAAAGACACAACAACAACATCATGAATTTGAATTCTCAAAAGTTTTATCATAAAATACCTAAAGACTTATATGTCAACTGGTTTCCTGACAGTTCCTCAAAATCTAACAGTATCACATTTCTCATTCCAGAAAATTCTGCCCTTAACTCACCCTGAACCATGGATACAAAATATTTTTTATCTTCATCCTTCAGGTTTGTGTCTTATAATTTAGAAAAAAAGACTGCCACGACTTGGAACCACTCGCCGATACTTTATTAAACCAAGTTACAAACCAAGTTACACAAGATTGAATGCTTTCTTCCCTATGCCCAGGGATTTCATCAGAATCTACATATGTTGAACATTTCCCCCTTTATATACTTTGTTAAAATGATAATGTCACTCATTCAAAACTGATGGGACATATTTAAAGTGCAACAAACTTACAAACTTTCTTTTACACACTCCTTAAAACATTCATAAAATACATATAAATACTCTAAAAGCCTCTTATATAAAATACTGTTCTCATTTCCACTTTCTATCTATAAAAACATTTTATTTATAATTCATTTCATAAATTCCACTTTTTTATTTAGTAATGGCTTTATTGATATTACTTCATTTAAGCCTGGGGTTTGACTTGCTTGCAATTTAATTTGCCATTTAGTTTCCCTTTCCTCTATATGGCTTTTGTAGTCTCCACCCCTCGGATTTTTTAACACTTTTTCCAAAATACCAAATCTAAATTCTTTACAGTCCTGGGAGTTACTAATGTGCCTATATAGGGCATTGTTGACATTTTTGGTACTTATTTGGTATGTGTGTTCGTATATCCTGTCCCTTAATCTTCTCTCAGTTTTACCTACATAAAAACTGGGACAGGATTTACACATAGCCAAATAAATTACTCCTATAGTTTGCCAGTTCCCTTTCTCAAATCTCACTAAAGTTTGTAAGAAATTATTAATTGCCATCTTCTCTTCTGTGCAAATATACTTACATTGGGAGCAATTACCACATTATGTGGCACCATACCTACTACAATTCTTAGTAACCATTTCGAAGTTCTTTTTCAAGTTTGGGCCTACTTTGTAGACAAAATTAGGTTTACTACCTCCAATATTCCACAATTTCGGGTTGTTCCTAAGAATGGCCCAGTTTTTATTTACAATTTTTTCTACCTCTAATGCATTACTACCATATGGGACAATCATAGCTCTTTCAACCTTTTATTTTCTTCTTCTTTTATATTTTTTCCTTCTTTTAAAATGCTAGGATTCCCTAATAGTGGCTTATATTTCTTCCCCCATTCATTTCTGACATAATCCACATATTCATTTATAATTTTCACTGGATAGCCCCTCTCTTGAAACATTTTAGCTACCTCCATTAGTTCACCCTCTAAATCTTCTTCTTTCGAGGTCATTCTGGCTATTCTTATTAATTGTCCTTTTACTATACTGTTCTTTTGTCTTACTGTATGGTCACTTGAATATTGCAAATAGGAATTACTGAAGGATGGTTTCCTATATACTTTGGATTTAAAGCAATTGTTATCTTTCTCTATGTATGTGTCCAAGTAATTTATTCCTTTTTTGTCATATACATATGTAAATTTTAAAAATCCTGTACTTTCATTTAAATGTTGGACCAAGTCTTTTATCCTTTTCTCTGAACCTTTCCATAAAATAAAAATGTCATCCAGGAATCTCAGATATAATCTCATGTATTGAAAGAACTCACTATGGAACACATGATTTTGCTCCCACTCTAAAAGTACAAGATTGGCAAATACAGGGGCACAAGAAGCCCCCATGGCTAGGCCCTTGTGTTGCCTGTAATACTCTCCATCAAATATTATGTAATTATGATCAAAATCGATTTCCATAAATTCTATTATTAACTCTTTCTTATCATTTTCTAACACAGTACTCTTATGAAGACAGTCTCCGCATAATTCTAGACCTTCTTTTTTAGGGATGGATGTAAATAAGTCTACTACATCTGTAGTTAAGAATATTATGTCCTTATCCCAAAGGTCTTTCCTTATTCTTCCTAAAAAGTCCCAAGAATCCTTGAGCATATGCTCACTATTCATTACCTGCTGTTTCAACCATCTATCTATGACTACTCCAAAAGGGTATGTTTTTGATCCACGCCCATCTTCTATGGGTCTAAAAACTAAGTTTTCCAGTCCTTTATGTGTCTTTGGTATTCCAAAGATAGTGGCTACTTTTGGATTCATAACTTTTAAATAATTATATAATTCTCCTGTAATTCTTTGTTCTAAAAGGTAGTCTAAAAGGTTTGTGTCTTAGACTGGATCCACTTTCCTCATTTCCCATTCTCATTACATTCATAGCATCATTCTGAAAACAATTTCTTCTTTCAGTTTAGTTCTTTAGTGCTGTTGTGCAAGAATTGCCAACATCATCAATGCAGTTTATAATAATTTTTTTTGTTTATTTCTTATGTGCTTCACTCCAACTGTTCTCGTCACAGCTATTCTGCCTCAGACAACTATCATAAATGATTCCCAGGTCAAGTATTGTTTCAATTGAAGATCCTAGTCTTCTCAATTCCACCAGTTTTTATTCCTTCAGATTCTTTTGCTGCTGCAGTGGAATGTATATGATCTTTATACACCCACTGAGAAAATTGTTCAGATTCCACTTTCAAAATTAAAAGATTCTTTGTTTATAGTACATGTTGGAAAATCCCTGAAAAAGCTTCTTTTCAGCCTCAGAATATTTGTGAAAAACAATCTATAAACAGGTAAAGACACATTTCATAACTAATCGGATGTGCTCCTGTGAACTCATATAAATCTGAGGTTACCTTATCATTTTCTTTAACATTTTTATATTATAAAAGATATAACCTTTAGTCGTCTTCCTCTTTTTCTTTAGGGTAGTTAAATTTCAAGCATAATAATAGAATGCACACCTTTTTACTACTGCACATTTTGTTTGTTTTCTTTTCACTGTCTTAAACTCCAATTTTTTTTAATATCAATCTTTTATATCAATATTTATAGATGATATGTTATTTAATGTTGCATAGTTGCATACAGCTACACTACCCTAAACAGATCAATGAATATTTTTATCACTACTATGCTTAATAAAATATTTATATTCCACCTGACAGTATGAACTTTGGCTCTAAATGATTGTCACTGTTAAAGTAACACCCTGATCCCATGTGCAAAAATGAGAAAAAGGGTTGTGGATGGATGAATGGATCGCATAATCAGACCCTGATAACACAGCCAGTGTACTAATGGATAAATTTAGTTACAACTTCATCCCCCTCTCCCACTACAATGGATCACATACTCAGACCCTGATAACACAGCCAGTGTACTAATGGATACATTTAGTTACAACTTCATCCCCCTCTCCCACTACCTCCAAGATTACATACCCACATCTACACCCCCCCATCTCAAATCTCCCAAAAACAAGTCCTCAAAGCACTTTTCAAAGCTAAGAATACTGTTTCTATAGAGCCAGAAAAAACATACCAGGCTGCCCACTGACCAGCCTGAAACGGTACCAGTGAAACCCATGACAGAAGCTATTCAATATCAGTCTCCAAACAGGTTTTCTGATGGACAGATGGAAGACAGCATCAGTCATCCCCATGCACAAATTTGTGGGATCAATGGACCGGTTAATTATAGACCCATAAGTCTGACCAGCCTTGTCTGTAAGGCTATGGAGAGGATCATTATGGAATTAATAAATAAGGATATAGTTAACCTATAAACTCTTGCCTCTTAACTTTTTTGACTCCTTTGAGAAGGTTACCGAAGGAATGGATGATAGAAAATCAGGGCACACCACATTTCTAGACCTCACAATGGCATTCATCACCATCCCAACTCAGGTATTTTTGATTAAATGTCACAACTTCATGTTAATGCTTATTTAATTTGGAGAGCAAACTGACTCACTAATAGAACCCAAGAAGTTAGGGAAAGTGGTTTTACTTCATCCAAAAGACCTGCCACTAATAGTGTACCCCAGGGTTTAGTCCTTGGACCACTCCTCTTTGGCATTTACTTCTCAGAGGTCAAACATAATGTGAACAGTATGTGGCTGAACAGGTTTGCAGATGACTATAAACTTCTTGCCATCATAAACTCTCCAGAGGCCACCAATATCCTCCAAGAGGGTCAATCCCAAACAAATAGCTGGTGTCATAACCATGGACTAACACTAAATGCCAAGAAATGTCTAACCACCTTTGACAAATATAACATTCCCTGTACCTATCACATCAGCAACATACCCCTGAACATTGATTTGGCAATTATGAACCTGGGAACCTATAGGGATAACAAACTGCCCTTTTATCACCATGTATCCACTATTGTAAGAAGGTATTTTTTCATTGCTCAGCTTATAATGGCATCTAGGTCCAGGGGTGTGATTATTCCACTGTACTCAAGACTTATTGGGCCGATAATTGAGTATAATGCCCTCTTCAGTATTTACCTGCCCAAACACATAATACAACTAGAATGACTACAAAGCTTTCTCGCCAAGAAAATTAAGGACCTAAATCATAAAACTACACTGATCATGTCAAAGCTTTGTCCTTCTTCTCAGTATCATACCAGCTACTGAGGTATGATTTCTGCCTCATATACACAGCCTGAACAGAAAATATCCTCTCTGATCTACTGCACATCTGAATGTCCAACGGTGAAATAAATCCCCATAGAAAAGATCTTAGTCTTCTCTACAACATAAGCCGAACATGTTGGAGGGACAGATATGTATCACAGAGAATGCTACTTCTTTGGAATCATCTTCCTTTAAACATAAAGCAAAGTACCTCCTTTACTCTATTCAAATGTAATCCGGATGAATGGATGAGAAACCACAAATTAATCAAAGGTTTAGCATGTTTGTCTCTTATGGATAGGGGAAATATGGAAATGTTCTACCCTGCTCTGGGTTATTTGTATTACAGGGCCTAAAAACTTCTTGGGAGTGCAGGGCGGCTAGGATTCTAAAGATTGTCACACATTAATACCTCACTTTGTATTATACTCATCACTCTATTTTCATATTATGTATAGTTTGGTGAATAGCTACAAGGGACTCCAGTGAAATGGAACTTTGTAGCTAGATATTCCTGATCAAATATGCATTAAATAAATAAACAACTAACCATCTTTCACACCTTTTTCATGAAAGAAACACTTTTCTCTGCTCTCTACAGAAGAGAATTGGAGCATTCACAGTATTTTGGACAATCTGTCTATAATTATTATACTTAAAAGGGGCTCCCTTGAAAATATGCCATAGATAGTGGGACTAACCCAATCAACAAAACTGAATCACTAAATAAATCAATAATCAAATTCTGCAAGCATCCTGGGAGAACCAACAATGCTTGCATATAATAAATGAGTGTCCTGTATCAGACATTTATCCATAACCATGTTGCCAGACAAGTGAATCAAATTAAACAAGGAGATCATGTCTTCAAGTCTTCTCAATGAACACATGGGAAGTCACAGACTACCACTCTCCAAAAGCTTAGGTTGCCTATTTTGACAGTAGATTCTTACCTTAACTATGCAGACTCTGAGATCATGCAGCTAGGCAAACTCAGAGTTAGTATGCATATGTTGCCTATCTTCTTCAAGTCTGATATAGGACGTTCAAAGTAAATATTCAGGTCATCTGCATAGGCAGATATCATTATCTTAGCATTTGAGATTCTAGGACTAGAGTAATATGTGGCTTGGAAGAAGTAAAGAAACAACGGTTCAATGTATAAATTAAAGAGGAGATGGGGGAGGGGGCAACCCTGTCTATTTCCATTTGCTAGTTTAATAGGTTTACCCATTTTTTATTAACATAAGGATAGGCATAAGAATTATTATAAAGGGTTCTGATAATATTAATAAAGTTTTTGGGGATGTTAAAATGATTAATAGTTTTAAAAAGAAAGTTTCAATTGACTCTGTCAAACGCTTTACAAGCGTCAAGAACTAAACAATAACCAGAGTGTTTTTCGTATTTACTAAGCTGAATCATAGCATCTAGGGTTAAAGTATTATCCCATGTCTGTCTATTCAGCATGAAGCCCATTTGCTCAGGGGATATAATACAGGGCATAACTTTTTTCAGTCTTTCCACTAAGATTAAGGCCAGGATTTTAATATCTACGTTAATTAGCGATATTGGTCTGTAATTGTGTGGGTTCGATTTATCTAGGTTATTTTTGGGTATAAGGATTGTCTTTGAATGGTTTGGGTATAAGTCAGATATGCCATGTAGTTTGATTTGGTTGAAACTTTTAACAGTATGGAGGATAGATTTATATTGAATGTTTTATAAAACTCTGAGGTGTACCCATCTGGGCCTGGTGCCTTGCCAGGCTTGAGTTTTCTTATGACCTTAATTATTTCTTGCCTACTAAGAGGAGCATTAAGTATCTTTACCTGGTTTTCCTGTAATTTAAGCCATGTGATATTTTTAAGGAAACCTTCAATTTCTCCAAAAGTAGATTGGTGAGTATCCATCCCATATACTTGTGGGTATAATTGATGGAATATCTCTAACATTTGGGTATCTGATTTATGGATTTTTCCCCTGGTAGTAAAGGAATGAGATTCTAGATGTTTCCTGCCTATTTGTGATTATACTGACCAGTACTTTTGAAGGAAGTTGTGCCCATTCTGAGTATTTAGCAATACTTTTTTGTTCATGCAGAGAGTAGTTATTTTGATATAGTACAAATAGCTGTTTTTGTGCTTCATTTATTAGTTTCTCAGTGCCAGGGTTTGGTCTGCGCTGGTATTCAGTTTCTAGGACTTTCAGATCGGATATTAATTTATTTTCTTTTTCTCTTGCGATTCTTTTAAAATACAAGGCTTTCTGAATAAACATCCCTCTTAATTTGGCCTTACAAGCTGCCCACTGAACATCAACGGGAATGTTATTGTTTTCTAAGTCTCTTTCCAAATCAAGCAATGTATTCGATACCTCTTGTATAATGTCTGATTTAAACAATAGATTGTTATTCAATGACCAGTTGGAGCTGGTAGGTTCCCTTTTCTGTTTATTAGGGGGGGTTTATTTGTAAAGTAATTTTTGAGTGATCTGAAAAAAACCTTGGATCCTTAGAGAATTTAATATCTGCTTCCAACAGAGTCTCTGAAATGAGAAAAAAAAATCTATTCTAGACCAGGAATTATGACACTTAGAAAAATATGTGTATAAATTATTTTTCCCCTGATCTTCATCAAATGAGATGGGGTCTATTAAGCAAAAGTCGGTCATGAATTCTCCTATGGCTGTCGACGCTTTTAAATTTTGCGAGCTAGAATTACTAGTGCGGTCTATGTTTGGGTCAATAACTGAATTTCAATCCCCTCCCAATATGTAGTCACATTTTGGGAATTTACCTAAAATATTATATAGTTCCAAAATAAATTCTTGTTGTCTGTGACAGGGGCCATAAACACTGAGGAAATGTGTCAATTTCTTATTGACAGGATTAGTAGATTTGAAATGACACCATCTGCTTTTTGAGTCCGCATTAGATTCTATAATAGTATGTGGGAATGATTTTTCAATTATGATAGCTACAGCTTTCGAGTTGGTACTATCCCCCACTGCAATTATTTCTTTAATCCATTTCCTGTGCGAGTCCCCTTTCTATTCTTCAGTAAGCCTGTGTGTTTCTTGTAAAAAAACAAATGTTCATCTCAGATTTGTAAACTAAGTGCATTAGTAAGTTTTTCTTATTTTTGTCTTGTATCCCCCTCACATTCCACGATTCTATCATCCACATTTTAGGACAAATGATGAATTTTCTTAATTCATTTTAGGACAAATGATGAATTTTCTTAATTCCTGTTATACGTTGGGGTATTTGTTCTCCCTGAAAGGCTACAAACAGATCTCTCACAGACCAAGAAAGAGGTAGAAAAGATAATTGTAAGGCAGTAGCACATAGCTATCTCACTACTAAACCTGGGCTTGATAATAGGTTACATAGAATAGTATTAATACATAAACTTTAAAACCCAGAGGGCTGTAACCTATATAAACAAGTTTACCTAATTTTTCTAACAATATTTCAACACAAACATATATATATATATATATATACATAACTAACGTCACTCCTCACTTGGTCATCCAGTTACCCTTCTTTGATAACCACAATCTCCTAAAATGAAAGTATAGCCTCGTAAATTATGGCATTATACAGTAAGAATATCATAAGGAACCAACTATTGTAAACATTTCGAGCATATAGGTTGCAATTTTATAATAATCAACAGCAGTCTGTGTTGTGATTCTAAGTGAATGTTTCCTTTGTATAGACATGCTTGTGAATGTCTAAAAATAACAGACAGTTGCTATAAAGCAATGCATCTATACATCTGTAAGTAAAAAAATTACCAAAATTTGACCTTGACTTGTAGGCCAAAAACTGTATTCTGCTGTGCAGGACATAGTATACTGCCAAAGTTATGATCTGTGCATATAGCATTTTGCCAAAACTGGGCCCTTTTGATTGTTTTCAAATCACATTTCACTATGTTTATAGAAACCTGTCCATGTAGCTTATAAATCTTCCATCTGGGGACCTTTACTGTATGAAAAGCAGATACAATAACAATCATTGAAAGAATGTGAGATTGAGAGGAAATCATGCAAAGAGACTTATTGCAGGACAGTTGCAGAGAATAACTATAGCACCACCATGAGAGCCACTAAAATTTATTTATTTGCATTTCTTAACAAGGGTAGAGCTCTTATCCAGGTGGGCTTTCTTCAGATTCAAGCTGGGAAAATTATCTGTTTAAGAAACTTACTTAGAGTTACACAGCAGGCAAATGGAGATGGAAGGAATCAAACATTGTACCTTTGGTTACAGGACGCAGATCATTAACAGTTCAGATCCTTAATCCTCTGCACTAACTGTCAGATGAAAGTATTTAAAAACTGACAGATAAAAATGGAGAGTTAAGACAAGTACATACCAATAAGAGAAACTGATTCTTCCCAGCAGATAAAGACTAAGCAGCCATTAAGCATATGTACATGTATCAATGTATTTATATATGTATCATTTATATAGTATTCTATGCATATGTACACTTATATATGTATTCATATGTGTATCATTTATATAGTATTCTATGCATATGTACAGGTATATATGCATTTATATGTGCATCATTTATATAGTATCCTATGCATATGTACACGCATGTATGTATTTATATATGTATCATTTATATAGTATTCTATGCATATGTACACATATGTATGTATTTATATATGTATCATTTATATAGTATTCTATGCATATGTACACATATGTACATATTTATATATATATCATTTATATAGTATTTTATGCACATGTACACGTATGTATGTATGTATTTCTATATATATAATTTATATAGTATTCTACGCATTTGTACATGTATGTATTTATATATGCATCATTTATACAGTATTCTATGCATATGTTGTGCACAAACACTTTCATCTACAAGGTCAATATCCTACTAAAATGAAAGCTACTAATGTATTTTACATTGTAAAGTATCCCCTAAACTAGCTTGCGAACTGGGTTTCACACACAGCAGTAAGACGCAAACAACAGTATCTTCTCCTCACTTACTTGGAAAATTAGTGTGAATTCTGAGTAAAAACAGAGGAGCTTGTCC
Organism: Protopterus annectens; assembly: GCF_019279795.1. Lineage (NCBI taxonomy): Eukaryota > Metazoa > Chordata > Ceratodontiformes > Protopteridae > Protopterus > Protopterus annectens. Next base: position 904,793,187 of record NC_056746.1, read on the forward strand.
CAAACTATAAGCAAAAGTGCAGCTACTATTATGCTTCATTTGTAGAGCCCTGTAGCAAGGAAAAAACATCTACTAGTGTATTACCTGGACTTGCTCTGTGTGGAGTGGGATTAACCCCGCTCCGCGCCTCACCCTGCCCCGTATCCCACCCTTCCCCAGTACCCTAAATTTATACTTAACTAACCACACCCCTCCTTTATCTCTACCCACTCAAACCTCTCGGCCCACCTCTCTCACTGCCCTCCAAGTCCACCAGGCTCACAAATCACACTGCCTCACTCCCCACCGCCTCTCCCCAACCAATACCAAACCACCTACACCAACTATCTTATAACCAATCAAGCAACAGTATGAAGTCCTTAACACCCCATATCACTATACCAGCCCAAAAAACTGTAACTCTCACCCTATCAATTCTTATCACACTATACCTGCTAACTATATACGAGTCCCAGACACACCCAGGTTTTCATTATCCAAAGTACCAAACTAGTACTCCCACATTTCTGATCAACACTAATCACCCTACTCACTACCAAATCAACAAAACACCGCTTACTCACTTCCACTACTCCTATAAACCAAACTTAATCTACCCCAAGTCCAAAAACATAGATAAACTACTACATAAACTGATGAAGCTAATAATGTATCTTAGAAAAAACATAAATATAGATGGAGACATACACCCAAACCCAGGCCCTCCATCAAATGACAGTGCAAATAAAACATCCTTGTTTCCAAGACCTCCTGACTCCCTTCTTATTTGCCACCTTAATATTAGAAGCCTAAATAATAAAATTCATAATCTACATGCTCTTTTAGCAACTTACCTCCCTGACATTATGTGTCTCACAGAAACCTGGCTCAAACCAGAGACCAAAGATAACGAAATCCTGCCACCTGGCTACAACATATACAGGACCGATCGCCTCAAAAAAAGAGGTGGTGGTACTGCTGTGCTCTTTAAAAGCACACTCAACATTACCCTACACCCCACTCAGCCACCGCAAATACCCAACGTAGAATTAACAACCCTAAAACTACAACTAAATAAAGAAAAAAGTATTAACCTAATCGTAATCTATATTCCCCCTGGGAACAACTCTGACACTCTTGAGAACACTCTAAGTTGGCTGACAAATAACTTCCCACAAGAAACCATAATTCTGGGAGATGTCAACATTGACTGGAATCAATGTGTGTCAGAGACAGACCCAACCAATATCAATCTCCATGGCTTCTCACAAAATATTACCACCTCTACTAGAATTGGCAGCAACAAACAAAAGAAAGTATCCTAGACTGGATACTCACTAACCATAAACCCGAAACTTATAAATCTGGGACCATTACTAATGAGCTCAGTGATCACCTCATTACTTATATGGTAAAAAGCAAAAGTGGTAGCTGCCACCTCCCTGTACTCAGGACTGTTAGAAGCACCAAACATTTTGACATCACTAGATTCGGAATAGAGCTGCAGACCTGTAACTGGTCAATCCTAAAACACCTCCCACTAGAAGAAGCTGTAATAAAATTTAACTCCACATTTCTAAACATACTTGACACACATGCCCCAAACGGTTAATCAAAACAAAAGCTCTCATAGCACCATGGCTATCAAAAGACTCCACAGCCAAAATCAAATCTAGAAACAAAGCATGGAATAAATGGCGTACACTACAAACCACACCCTAGACCGTACCAACTTCCAAAAACTAAGAAATGACACAAAAAAATCTATCTTAATGGACAAAAAGAACTACTATTTCCAACTACAAAATAAACATCAAAACAACCCCCAAAAGTTTTGGACAGGAATAAACAAACTTCTCCATCCAGGCAGGTCCTCCACCCCCACACCAGCAAACCTAACTATGAAATACCCAGATGAAGTGGCCACATCCTTTAATACCTTCTTCATCGATGTGATCAAATCCTTAGCCAACCAACAAGTAGCCCCCTGCTCCCTAACCACAAGTCCCACCCAGAAGACCACGCCGTTATTCAACCTACAACCTGTCCCTACTGCATACATCCGATCCTTACTAAGGAAACTAAAGCCAACCACTCTCGTGGCAGACCTACTTCCAGCAGACTTTCTACAAAAAGCTGCGGATGTTATAGCCTATCCCATCTCAATCTTAATTAATCGGACCATAACTGAATCCACAATCCCTCCATATGGAAAATCTCCCATGTCATCCCCTGCATAAAGGTGGCTCATCCACTGACCTGTCAAACTACAGACCAATAGCCATTTTGCCACCACTGGGAAAAATCATGGAAACAAGTATTCACAAACAACTCATCCACTACCTAACTCAGGAAAACCTGCTAACCAACTCCCAGCATGGCTTCAGGCCCAAACATAGCACTACTACGCTCTCCTCTCTTTCACAAACACTATCAATCTTAACCGGAATGACAAAAAAATTTCTTCAGCCCTCTTCTTGGACCTATCAAAAGCTTTTGATATGGTCAACCACAAACTCTTGCATGCAACCCTAAAAACTCTCTATCTAGATAACAAAACCCTAGACTGGTTTCATGCCTATCTTTCTGATAGGCAACAAGCTGTGCTCTGGCAAAGCAAGCTCTCCGACCTCATACCCAACACCATAGGAGTCTCCCAAGGTTCCATACTTGGCCCTCTTCTATTTTCCATCTTTATTAATGATCTTAACAAAGTCATCCCAGAGTCTACATGTATTCAATATGCTGATGACTCGACTTTAATTTGCTCAGATAGATCCCCAACTATTCTATTATCCAAAACTCAAGACTGTTTCACTGCAGTTGAGAATTGGTTATCAGAACGCCAACTGATCCTTAATCCAAAACGAAAATGCTACTCTTCCATCCTACCCATAAAACACCAACTTTTCCCTTTTGTGTACAATCCAACAATGGAACCACCATCACCCCGACCCTCATACCAAGCTATTAGGGGTTACCATTGACAACAAACTCAGATTTGATGTGCACATCAACCAAACTATCAAAACTGTTAATAAGAAACTGGGGTCCCTTTATAGAATAAAATCTTTTCTGACTCCCACGGCTAAAGTTGCCATTGCTCACACCCATCTCCTTTCTACCCTCTTGTATGCCTCCCCCATACTTACAAATCCCAACAAATCGGATCTATCTAAACTCTCTTGTTGTTATAATCATATTGCAAGATTTGCCACAGGCCTGCCCTACAAAACCCATCACTGTACTAATCTTCAGAACCTAGGTTGGATAGAACTACCAAACCTACTTCTACAGAAGCAACTTATTATTGCTTACAAAATACTCTCTCAACCTGAAAACACTCCCGGCCTGTCTGGAATAATTACCCCTTATACCAACCTAAATAGACTAAGATCATCTCACAGATTACTCGCACAGACAATCAAATCCTGTAACTCAGGAGGTGACTCTCTGTTTTCAAACACAGTGGGTAAAATATGGAACTCTCTTCCACCTAGTCTCACCGAATCAACCTCCCTAAATACTTTCAGAAATGGCCTCTCCCACCACTTCAAATCCCACTGGCTTTGCCAATGTTCTAATCCAGACTAACCCATAGCTCCCCCTCAACCTCCTCAGTGAAATTACTATCCTCCTAGGCCTCAAGCCATCTACTCTCCCCCTGAAACTAACTACTTGTAGGTTTGTTTCTTATAATAATTGTTCACTGTACATCCTAATGTAACTTTTTTCTTACCTGTGTATACTAACTATATTATGCTTTGTTTTTCTCTTTATAATTGTTATTGCACATACTAATGTAACTTTTTTTTCTTCCCTGGGTATTTACTGCATAACTACAATCGTATGTTAGCTGTCAAACATTGTTGTAACCTACTATGTACTATTGGAACTTTTTGTAAGCTACTATGTACTATTGGAGCTTTTCTCCCCGGGCCTCCGCTGAAAATGGACGTGTCCAGTTGGACTTTCCCGGTCAACAAATGTAAAATAAAATAAATAAAATAAATAAATAAATAAAATAAATATGCACACATATGTATGTATTTATATATGTATAATTTATATAGTATTCTAGTATGCAGCTTACAAGCATAAAATGAAAGTGTTACGCCTGATGTATCAGGTTCTACTGCACCAGTGTAAACTCTAGTGCTTGGTATATTGTAAAGTTTTGTGTAATAAAATGTTTTATTACTAGTATAATAAAACATTTCAATGTTATTCACACTTTCTTTGGCATTCCTTCATATTGCTTTGAGGCATAAACAGCAGAATGGCAAAGAAAGCTAAATCTCTGCCATATACTACACTAAACTTTAACCACATATGTGCTGGATCAGTGCTTAGTTTAATATGTGACAGGTGCATATCCAGTATCTGCAACACTACACACAGTGTAATATGTGTAAGGTGTATATGCAGCACATCTAACACTGCACACAGTGTAATTGTGTCAGGTACATATGTAGCACATGTAACACACAGCAGACAGAGTAATATGTGTAAGGTGTATGTGCAGCACATGTAACACTACACACAGTGTAGTATGTGTCAGGTGCATATGCAGCACATGTAACACAATAGACAGTGTAATATGTGTCAGGTATATATGGAGAACATGTAACACTGCATGCAGCTCAATATGTGTCAGGTGCATATGCAATACATGTAACACTACACACAGTGTAATATGTGTCAGGTACATATGCAGCATATGTAACACAACAGATACATATGGAGAACATGTACCACTACACATGGCATAATATGTGTCAGGTACATAAGCAAAACATGTAATATTACACACAGTGTAATATGTGTCAGGTACATATGGAGCACATCTAACACTGCTCATAGTGTAATTTGTGTGGAGTACATATGCAGCACATGTAGCACTTCATACAGTGTAATAATCTGTGTCAGGTACTTCTGTAGTACATGTAACACTACATACAGTGTAATATATGTCCGGCAAATATACACTATATGTAACACTCCACATAATGTGACAGGCGGTGGGTGCATATGTGTTATTTGTAATTCAGACATATAGGCAGACAGTGGAAAGGGTGTTGATGACCCTAACAGAGCAACTCATTCTCTCTCTCTCTCTCTCTCTCTCTCTCTCTCTTCATTTTATCCCTAGAGGGTTAGTAACACTGACTCCTCACAATCAACTCCCTCAAATACCCAATGCAATCCCTGGCCTACCTGCTTACACCCCCCCACAGTTACTGAAGTATCACTATACATACAGAATGTGATTCTTCATAAGGGAATGTCAAGCTCCCCGTCACTGTTCACAAGTCCAATTGCTACTGCTGTCAGCACATCAGATCTGGCATTTAAAAATTAGGGTAACCAGAAGAGGATCTCAGATGTCACATGAACCACATGAGGTTTAGTGGTGTTCAGGCAGTGTATATGCTGCAAACATACCTGTAGACTAAGACTGGGTCTGCTGAGCTGCAGATGCACTCTCAGTCAGAACATCTGTCTTTGCAGGCACCATGGAGTTAAGAAGTGGATGAAGAAGGGGTTTCTGTATATGAAGGTTATAAGTACCTGTAAAAAGAAGCAAACAATGACCACAATGGCCACTGTGTAATGAATAGTGCATGTTCTGGAGGTTACATATGTACCTGGCTGGCTACGATTTGTTAGGCATGTATTAGAATCCTGAAATATGCAATAGCCACACCTACATAGCTGTGTATCTATCATACATGTATGTACAGTATGCCCATTATATGTACCTAGTATAACACAAGTAGTAAAACAAACTGTAGAATCCCAGTTCAGCAAAACTGCTGTTCTGTAAAAAATACAGATGTATTGTGTCAACCCAAAACAGCTCTCCTAAGGAAAGGCACTATGACCTCAGATAAGGTTATATTTCATTAAGGTGGCAGGGTCTCCCTTTGCAGAGGGAGTCATAGGGTTTTCCCATCACTCAGGAATCATTCTAGAGTCTTCAGAATCCTCAAAGTTCAATGAAACCTTTTTAGAGAATAATAGTTGCATCAAATGGTAGTTCACTCAACTGCTTCATTCCCACATCTGGTATGGTGTCTGCTCATGACGGCCCAACAAAGGTAGAGAAGGAATCATCATCTACCATAAGTAGAACCCCCATAGTCACTTGACACTCTGCCAGTAGAACTCAATGTATCCTTCTGGTGCAAGATACAGATAGTAGGCAAGCACTAGCACAAGTATCCCCTGACTGTAATGACATCAGCAGTCATTTATATGCTCAGATGTTTTTTTTGTGACTACTGTCTATCCCCTACTATCCAAACATGGCTAAAGTCATGATGGTGAGCTCAGAATATTTACAGTCATTCATTCATCTCCAGACATTGAGAGCTGCCTGGCCTTATGACCTGGCCTGAAACATGCTGCACTTAGAAGAAGAATGGATGTAGCTTCCATGAATACTATCTTGTAGCCACTGATTGGATGTGGCTTCTATGAATACTGCTCTGTAGCCACTGATTGGATGTGGCTTCCATGAATACTGCTCCATAGCCACTGGCACAGAGTGAAATGTTTCTGCTCAAGAGATATGTCCTCACATCGCCCTAATATAATGTCAATACCTGAAATTACTAGTACCCAAAATTGCAAAAATGAGGAAAACTTTAAATAATTTTGGGACCATTGTTCCCCTCAAACCCTACTTCTAAATATGTCACTTCTGACACTATTGTACCTCAAGGAAAGGGGCAATTTAGACACATCTCTTAGTTTTGAGTGCTATAGTTCTGATTTTTTGAACTATGACAGGAGCTTGTCCCATAGATACCCTGCAGATGTGGAATGATATCCTAATGTGCATGTGACATATTGTTGCATTTTCAACATATTCACTCTCACTGTGTGACTTTTTTCACTCATTCAACCATGAACAGCAAGAGGTTAATTAACACCTTTTCTTCCTAAGATCTAAGCCAGAAAATTACTTGCTTCCTAAGGGCTTTTCTCCAAATTTCTCTGCTGAAAATGCACTTCTTTAGTTTTATAATATCTGATAAATGGTGGGTGGTAGTTATAAAACAAATAAAATATGATGTTTTTTGATAGTCAATGGGCTATATACTGGTGTTAGTATAAAGCTCTGTCTGTATGGTCAAACAGAAGATTATATCTCAGTGCAAGATAGAGCTAATATTTCAGTAAGGGAATTGTTTACCTGTTCAAGAGCTTCCCAGTGATATATGACAAGAGGGGATGGCATACTGCTGTTTTGTAATATTGCAGAACCTATGAAAATGATTCATATATTAATTTCACAATATTTCAAAACAATATTAATCTACAAAACCATTTGTTTTAGATCATAAGTATCTGTGGCAACATGGTGTGCCTTAATGTTCAGTACAAGATGGCACCATTTTTTCACCTGTAGATCACATGGCCTTAAAGAAATTAATGCAGCTATGAAAATATAGTAAAGTCATAAATGCTTTACCAAAAAAGCATTTATATCTCAGAATGACTTCATGTTACCCACCATGGTTTACTTTTTTGCTAACACCCACTATTTGAATACAGCACCTTCAGCATAAAGGTTATGACACTTTTTTTGCATTCTTAATGAAAAACATGGAAATGTCCTATTTTTTCATAACTTTTTGGAAACACTCCTTAATAATTCCAGTTCTGCACATCCCATGCTGACCATTTCACTGTTATGCTAAACACATCATGTTAGCTTGTCAATGCCACCGTGCTCCCTCAGTTTTATGTGTGTACCTTTAGAACTTCAGAAAATGAACTTTAAAAACAGTGCCAAGTGTACTTGTTTCAAGAGTACAGGGAAGTGTCCAGTAAAGATGAAAATACTTTTACGGGATACACAGGAACTCTGCTTCCTTCGCAAGTATACTCTTGCAGGAGGCAATAAGTTAACTCTGACTGCATAGTAATCTCTTCACTATGTCTACAGGCCACCCAGGTAGTTATCATAACTCTCACATATGGCACACTTGTAAGTTTCTCACTCTATGGGAAAAACAAGGTACCCACAAATTACCACATAGGTGGTAATCCATTAAGTACGGAAGAGGTAATCAGGGACCTAGGGACCCAGGTTGACAGTAACCTCTCATTTGACACTCACATTGCCAAAGTGGTTAGGAAGACCTTCTATATTGCCCACCTTATCATGAAGGGTTTCACATCTAGATCAAGAGAGGTCATTGTGCCCCTGTACTCTTCTCTTATCAGGCCAATGATTGAGTAGAATGCCCCATTTGGGATGTATCTTAACCGACACCTGCAGCAGTTGGAAAGACCCCAAAAGTTCCTCACCAAGAGGATAAAGGGTCTTAAACATATGTCATATGCTGCCCAACTGAAAAAACTCCAGCTCTATTCAGTCGCATACCGCCTACTCAGAGGTGATCTGTGCCTGACGTACAAGGCCATGTCCAATCCGGAATTAATGGACATGCTCCACCTCAGAAAATCCAAATCCATCAGAGCCACGAGAGCAAGAGACTTAAACCTCAACACAGAAATAAATAGGACGTGCTGAAGGGACAGATTCATAACCCAGAGGCTCCCTACACTCTGGAACAGAATCCCAATCCATGTTAGGCAGAGCCCCTCACTAACTCTATTCAAGAGAAATCTTGACGAGTGGATGGGAGATCGTAGGTTTACCCTGGGGGTCATCTCTGTGTCACTACTAGACAGAGGCACAGTAAACTAAACCCTAAAAGGGCGTAGTATTCTCAGGGGTGGTGAAAGCCACACACACTCTGGCTAGGCTTATAAATGCCCTAGGGCAGATAGCCTAGTACGAACCTATGAACCTATGTTAAAGACACAGCCTGCAGTGGCTATGTATACAGCTTCACAAGCAGTGTAGTGCATTTCCTACCAACCAGATACCCGACAATACAACCATAATACAATTGATGCATTGTCTGTGAGCATCTAGAAGTATATACTGATTAAACTGTCTCAAGGTTTGGGTGCTGTTAGCAGTGCTGTTAAAAATGATTTTCCAGACAGCAGTAATCGAAAATGTCTGGTCCTCTGTGGTATATTCATGGCTTATGACATTGTATGGAAATGAAGCGTGCAAACCTATGAATTCCTTCATAAGTCTCTACAAGTCAGTCTTACTGTGCAACAATCCAAAGACATGCATCTGGAGCATTTCTCCCCGGGCCTCCGCTGAAAACAGGCTCTGTGGAACCTAGTCGGACATTCCCGGTCAACAAATGTTAAATAAATAAATAAAAAAAATAAAATAAACAATCTCCAAGGCTCTACTAAACAGAGAAGTAGATTGCCTTAGTGCCCTTCTGCTGTGGTATATCTGTTCAGTTGCCTTCTGCTGTGGTATATCTGTTCAGTTGCCTTCTGCTGTGGTATATCTGTTCAGTTGCCTTCTGCTAAGCTGCACTGTGCTATGTACTTGCACATGAGCACTTGTGAATCACTATGGCATGTAGCTTCACAAACTTACAGTTCATTACTGCTGTCTCTGAGATGCCTGAACTGCAGAAGGCACACCATTTTATTTTATTCCATTTGTTAACCAGATAAACCCACTCAGCATCATTGCCCTTTTTCAGCGTCTATGCAGGAGCATGGTCAAAGTCACACAGCAGGCAAATGGAGCATAAATCAATCAAGCTCTGAGCAGCAAAATGAAACTTATTAATATCTCATAGGTTTAATGATCTGTGCCAAGCTGCCAACCATAGCTTGCCAGTGGTATTCCTCAGGGGCATACTTTCATATTGACGGTACTTCTTTATTCACAATTCTGCGCTGTTAGAAGTCATTATTTGTCTATGAGTACAGCATGGCCTTTGGTGACACAGTGATGTTTGATTGATCAATGTGAAACTTACAGGCCTGATACTGGTGTTTGTATTCAGGACCATTGCACTCTGGGTGTGCATGATAACCCTCCATGCTGTATGTGTCATGCAGCCATGTGACTTGGCATATGCACCCTCTGCAGTGCCTATTGTGATGTAACCTGATCTGCCAGTCTCTGTGGCATACATCTCTACATATGCATTATCTGTCTAGATTGCATTTATGTGTATGTATATAAATCAGAATAGCTCCCAAGAGGTAGTGGGGGTCCCTTATTGTTTCCTTTCATGACAGTAATTTATACTGCACATGCCTTAAGAACTACTCAGGTGTATATAGTTCTTTACTATTCTGAAGTACATTAGCCATGTGTATCATTTGGTTTGTTCTGCCAAAATGACATAATTGTGCCATTTCCTGCCATCTCCATTATGGTGGCCTTTGGGTGACAATATAATGCTATCAGGTTGCTTCCTGACCCATTGCTGAGCCTTCAGTGCTTTTCCCTATTATTCTGATCTATTTCAGGGGCCTGCACAGTTGTACCTGGCATTGCTGACACCTCCTTTGATTACCCTACTTCTGCATCTGTTACACGACATCCATCCTGATGTTTTCCTGTTCTCTATCGCTTTCCCATCCTCTGTTCTTCCTTTATTTTTTAGGTATTTTTTCACACCCCTCAATGCAGGTGCGCTCTGCTAAGGTTTTGCATAATTACCCATGTGAGCTGTGCAGTTCTGCTAAATACCATAGTATAAATTTGCTTCCCATCTCTTGGAATTCATGTATGGTTTGGCTGGTTTGCACTCCTCCTTTATGTTTGTTATAATGTGGCTCCCCATTTCTTCTGCTATTTGAATTCTAGGCCATGCAAGGCTAATGTTTTCTTATTTCTAGTCATTGTGAATGCCAGTCATGATGTGGGATGACTGTGATAATCAGATAGACTGCCTTGATATTTCAGTAGTGGTGCAGAAACTGAAAAATAAAACAGTAAGGTCACAAGACACAAGCAGAAATGTAACTATTCATTAATATTGAAACTGTGTTCTAGAAGGTTTCATTCAAGTATCTTCTGCATACAGTACGTACATGTCTATTTGACTGTACTAAGGTTAAATCTCCATAAATACAGTTAACTATTAATAATTGTGGCTTATACATTTTGGTTTAATATCATTTAATAAGTTATGCCTATTATGTATTCAAATGATTAAGCCTTAAGGACAGATGGAGACCTAATAGTTCAAAGAGCCCAGAACAGGCTGTGCTATGACGATACAGAGCTCACCAAGAACTATTGAGTTGTGCCATTATTCTGCTGCTTCATGAAGTTTTGTAATGATTCAAAACCTTAGCTGTACATCAGACCACGAGACACCAGTACTTGTGCATATACCATTCCAGATATCTGCACAAGTGTAAACTTGTAGAGACTGGCTGCCATTCTGAATGGCTGGAGTTCAATTATATACTACAGGCCACAATTCATGGTTATTACAGCAAAAACAGATCAACAGATGTTCGTACACAAAAGGCAGACTGTCCATCTCACAGCTCCACACCAAATTACTCAGTGCTTTTCTTAGCAGTAATGCATGCTGGAATCTTCCACAGAATTGTACTGTAAGCTTTAATAAATTTGCATGCCTTCATGTGATGCACTTAATTTGAATAAACAAACACACTCACACACACACACACACACACACATATATATATATATATATATATATATATATATATATATATATATATATATATAGGAGCAATACAGAATCCTGAAAGCCCAAAATCCCGAAGCCCAAAATCCTGAGACCAAAATCGCGAAAGTTCAAAATACTGAAAACTCAAAAATACTGAAAACACACAGGATACAAACACTTACTATATTCCAGCATAAGTACATACAAAAACGTATTAACCTTCAACTATATGCAAGGGTGCAAGCCCCCCTGCACCCCCCATGTGGGGGGGCTGTGCCCCCCCCCCCTGCTACTTAAATATATCAACTCCGAGATTGCTCTTCACTAACCTAAGTGCAATCTCAGAGTTGATATATTTAAGTATGAGGTGGTGTGGGGGTGCAGGGGGGGCTTACTTCCCTGCTTATACTTGGAGAAGAGTAACATGGTTTGTGCTTTATTTGTTTCTGTATGTACTTGTGCTGGAATATAGTAAGTTTTGGTATCCTGTGTGTTTTCAGTATTTTGAACTTTCAAGATTTTGGTCTCAGGATTTTGGTCCTCAGGATTTTGGGCTTTCAGGATTCTGTAGTGCTCCTATATATATATATATATATATATCTATATATATATATATATATATATATATATATATATATATATACACTTACATATACACATATACACATGTACACACAGACTACTGCAGTACCGATAAAATGTATCATTCCCTCAAGCTATTAGACATTTTATTAAGTAATAGTTCGGCATTTCAGCTGAGATTCTCATTCAGTATGAAATAAACACTGGTTTTGTCATGTATACAACTGTCTCTGCAACTGCTTGTGTTTTTATTCATTAAAGCGGCCCTGCTAGAAGATAACAGAAGTGTAATATGTAGTTTAGCTGCTTTCAGGGCAGTTAATTGAAGTTGATTTAAAGTGCAGTACAGCAAGTCCTACAAAGTATCATTCAAATATATCAGACCTTTCAGTCAAAAGAGTAAGTGATTTCTGATACTGTCCCAGTGGGTTGGAGTGGCATAAAATGCTGATGAGAGGAAAATATGCAAGACCGCAGACCCACATAATGTCAAAACAAGGTTTCCTGGTAACATCAAAGATGTTTGGCTGAACAACTGCCTTACAACACACAAGTGCTGCACAAGCATTTTTTTTCTTTCCACACACTTTACTTTAGATACAAAGGAAGAGCTAATACAGGATAGCAGAATAAAATTAATATTACCCATGCATGCCAGCCAGCCCATTAGAGTACAAATTTTGTCCTATGCCGCTGGTTGTTGACTTGGACTAGCTGGCCAGTAGCAAAAGGGACATCCACAAAGAGTGATACCGAGTTGCCAACAATAAGCTGTCTCAACCTGGGGTTTTGCTTCAGAGTTGAACTCTGGACGAAAAGCAGTCAGTATGACATAAAAAAATAGCTCTTTGGAAAAACAACATTATGACTCACATGCCTGCAGTAGTGTGTATAATCCAAACTCATGCTAAAGAATTATACAGGCAATGCTACTTTTTTAAGCAGAGTTCATCACTCATAATATATATATATATATATATATATATATATATATATATATATATATATATATATATATATGTGTGTGTATATATATATATATATATATGGGTCACCTTTAAAATCCTGAAAGCACAAAATCCTGAATCTCAAAAAATTCTGGAACAAAAATCCTGAAAGCTCAATGATCTCAAACTCATAATCCTGAATCTCATAATACTGAAAAACATACAGGACACCAACACTGATGTGTGATTGTGCGGACATTCGGGGTAGGGAACAGGTCAGGTAAGTGTGCGATTGTGATGGATGTTAGGTTAGGGGCAGGTTGAGTTAGGGTTAGGTGCGGGTGAGGTGATTGTGTGACAGAATTTAAGTGAGTTAGGGGGGTTAGGGTCTGGGTTAGGGTAAGTGGATAGATAGTAGTGTATGTGCAGTGGAGTGTAGCTGCAATATAGTCTGTGTTGGTGTCCTGTATGTTTTTCAGTATTATGAGATTCAGGATTATGAGTTTTCAGGATTTTGAGCTTTCAGGATTTTAAAGGTGATCCATATATATATATATATATATATATATATATATATATATATACATACGTATGTGCCTGTGCCTGTGCCTGTGTGTGTGTGTGTGTGTGTGTGTGTGTGTGTGTGTGTGTGTGTGTGTGTGTGTTGTGTGTGTGTATGTAGGTATATAATGTGTGTGTGTGTATGTGTGTGTGTATAAACATAAAACTCAGCAGTTCATTGCATTGTTACAAACAGCCATCCACTAAGTCCGATTCATACAGAAGCATAGCTGGTTTAACCAGAGCCCTGGGCTGGTACTATGAACCATTGTACTTACCACACCCTCAGCTCTTCAAGTGAAGAGCAGAGAAAAAGCACTTCACTATAATAAGCTATCAGGAAGCTAGGTGGTAAGGGATTAGCTTATTTCAGTTATATCTATGCACACCATCCAGGTGGCCACATGCACAATACACCCCTCTCCTGCCCCACCCATTTGGGTCCCGTTTCTGTGCCATATCCCAACCCTCCTTCAACATATTTTATGAAAAAAATACTTTCTTCTTTTAAACTATAGTAAAATGTTGGCTAGAAATGTAGGAAAAAGTTGATACAGCTTATACCTTGCCTACATGGAGCGCTACAGTGCATAAGTATTAGTTAAAAAAAAGATTTGTTTTTTACTTTTAAACTGTAGCAAACTGCTTGTTACAGTATAGCAAGCAGTTGCTACAGTTTATTCCACATATGAGTACTATAGCATTCATGTTTGTCTGCAAATAGAAATCAGGATTGGCAGATCAGGCCCCCCAACACTGCTCCTGGGGCAGTTGTTCCTCTTGCCCTACCCTAGCTACATTACTGGATTCATTCATTACACAAAAGCAAATTTGATACAATCTGCTTATTTCACATCAATGAATTCTAAAAAATATGTTGTCAAGAATCATTTATAATAATAATAAGAAGAATTAATTTAGTGATCATAGCAAGTTTTAATTACAAAGACAATAAAGTACAGCTATTTGAAAGGCCAGATCCTGATTTGTGTTATTTTTGTGTGTTTCTACTAGCTCTGTGATCAGGTAACTCAGGTAAAAGACAAAGGGTTAAACATATGTAAAATAAGCTTTTCTGTATAACTTTGATGTTGAAGGCATACATAGAGATCAGTAGGGTACAAAGGAAAAGTCATGAAATTGAGCGGTGCAGGGGTCACAGCCCACCTGAAGAACTGCATTTTGAAAGTGTTTTTAAAAAGAATTTTGATACAATGCATTCTCAGTCGCTTAACAGGTGGTATGATTGCTCTTGATACTGGAGAGTAGCTTCTATTTACTCATCAGGTACAATGATTCTTTTTTTTTTTTTACTGGAAAAGAAGTCTCACAACATCTGGGAAGTAAATTTTCCTGCATTTATTTTATACATTAAAGTATGCTGGTGCTAACTTAAAGGTCTTTTTTTGCTGTGGTGATTTTACATCTGAAACTAGTGTAGTTGCACCCCCCCCACCCCAGTGAGAGTATGGGCTGTTGTTTCTGGCTAGTATTATTAGCGGTTACACAGTAGTGCTAAATTTTCATTGGACTATATACACTTATGATCAGCTAAAAACTTGTCACGTTTGTGAATGCCACTATCATGCTGGGCTTTGACACAACCAATGTGGCTTAACTCATTCCCTCCTGCACAGCTCTTTTAACTTCCAGAGAGTGTAGCTTGAGGCTTGAGGCTTTAACAAATGAAGTTATCACCTTCCAGTTCAAACAAATATTCATATCTCTTGAACAGTAAGTGTTACTAGAAAACTGTAAATGGCAAACTATTCAGGATAAATTAATCTTGATGCTTTAAACTGAATTTTATAAGTCAAAATAAAGGTGGTGAAAATTAATTTAGTAATGTTGTATAAACAGCTTATGATATCTCAGTAACTATTCAAACAAGACACATACTGCCAGCAGGATTCTTCATACATTTATGAGCTTTCATATGAGGTTATGCAGTTCTGTCTGTGTTATCTGAATGTTGATATATTTAGAGAAATTTTAAAATTGTGTTAAATAGAAAAGGGTTAAAGCGTTGATTTTATTAAATGATGCTAATTATTAGATTATGTATTTAAATGTATTTTAGTTTTTGGCTAGTTTTATTATATATATTTTGAGAAATATGAAAATTATTACACAACAAATAGTATACAAATAATATTCATCAGTTTCAACTCTGCCTTTTTATAAATTACAGACATTTTACTAAATCATATTTCAAAGTGGTATAAGAAGCCACTTCAATTCTGGAAGAGCCAGCATCAGATTCTCACATGGCTCAACAATGGTTTAGTTTCTGAATAGAGATAATTGAGTCTTCAGTAGTAGTTACAGAAGTGACCAAAGGTTAAAAAATGGAATCACTCACCTATGTCCTCAGATGAAAAAGATATATGTTTATATGAACCAAACTGATCTAACTCTTTTACCCTAATTTAGATCATGAGGCCATCTCCTCACAGGGCTCAGGCTCCCTCCAGAAGATTAAACTTTAGAAGACATAAAAGTAACCACTGGGGTCCCACAGGACTTAGTTCTGGGACCACTTTTGTTTGCTATTTACTTCTCTGATCTACAGAATAAAAACCAAGACCCACTGGTCTGCAATTTTTGAGTAATTGTGAAATCCCCCCTGACATAGAAGCCCTCCCCCCGAAGGAACATAAACTTACAAATGCTTGGAATATTAAAAACAGGCTTGAAGTAAAAGCTAAATAATGCAACATTGTAACATTTGGCAGACAAAGCCTCCCCTAGCACTAGGCTGATAATTCCCTTTGCTTTGATCACCAGGTAGCAATGCTTATAAGGAAATCCTTCTGCTTGGGCCAGCTGATCAATGAGGCAGTATCATCAACATCTAAAGAGGTTATTGTTCCCTTGTATTCAGGACTGATCAAACCAATTATGGAATATAATGTCCCCTCTGGGATGTATCTTACCAGATGTTTCTAACAAAGAGGACCACAGGCTTAAAATAAAACAGTCCCACAAATACCAGAATAAGTGTTTCAAACCTGTTTTAACAGTTCAATAAAACAAGATGAAGAGACAGTTTCATTAACCAGTCCCGTCTTCACCTCTGGAATAGATGCCTCCCTGCAAATAAAGAAGTGAGATACTCTCTATTCCTTGAAATGGAACCTGGAAATATAGATCAATATAATACAGTTCAGTACACTATAATTCACTTTACAGATCACTATTGGTATAGCTCAGTGCAGAAGCATAGCTGGTTGAACCAGCTCCCAAAAATGCAATTGATTGAAATAAGCTGATAAGTGATTGGCTTACTACAGTTAGATCTATGCGCATTACATTGTACAGCAAAAAAAAAAAAAAAAAAACAGACATTCCCTTTACTGGAAAACCAACCAGGTGGCAGATGCATAACACCCCCACACCCCAGCCATTCAAGTCCTGTTTCTGTGCCCTGACCCCAACCCTCCTGTGATGCCCCACCACTGGCCCAGTAATCAGGGAGCGTCAATCCTTACCACTGGCAACAATGAGGGACGTACATTGGGAGGATGACAGGTACACACACAGTATTTACAGATGCAGATCTCTGCATCAAGTGCAATTTCCCTTAAGTACAGAGACCACAGTCAGTCTGGGACTTTTTTCTCCCTCTTTCTCCAGATCACCATTAAGACTCTCCACTAGCTATAGGATTGAGATCTCAGCTGAGTGGCCAAACCAAGACCTCCAGCACCCTCTCTGTACAACTAGTGCTTCGGGTCCCTACCCAAGTACCTGATATACATGCACTTTAAAGTTTGATTTACACACACACACACACACACACACACACACACACACACACACACACACACACACACACACACCGGGGAAAGGCTGGTATAGGTTTGCTAGCTATGCCCCCTTCTGCACAGACTATAAGGTAGTTATCACTGCCACCAGCCACGTCCTTGTCAGCTACTATAAGGCCCTTAATAAATAATAAAATGATAAAAGAACAAGAAGATACTCAGTATATAATCATAGTACACAATAAAACATTTGCAAGACAATGCAGAGAATCTCTGTTTCCAGACATTGTGTCTGCTACTGCACTGAAACTGAAAGATAACATCCTTTTATTATGTGGTCATAAAGTAATTTAAATTTTCAGCTATTTTCTGAAATTAACCTGTGTTCCAGTTTCCATTGCTAAAACATATACATCTAAACAGTTACAATAGTGTATGTACATTTCTGTTCTGTTCCAGTAGGGTAACACTGTGGATATATTTTTAAAGCTCAGTACTTTACAGCCCTTTTCAACACACACTTCTGTTCCAGCAGTTTGATATACACATAACATACAGTTCTAATACATTTGTAACAAAAGCACATGAATTACGTTGATATTCACAAATGACATATAATTATTTACAAAATTCCAGATAGCTGGACTGGCAATATCTCCTTTTGTGACATTTCTCCCCCTCGAAGACTCAGCCTAGTTTTTCAAGTGACCCTTGAGAAACATTGCTTGAAAAGGTTGAGCCTATTTGGGAATACCTTACCCCATTCCCTGTCTTGAGAGTCTATTTGTGTTGGCATTGCTAATCCCACTGTGGTGCTGCACTGTCATATCATATGCCTGCAATCCTAGGCTCCATCTTAGTAACTTAGCATTTTGCTGGCTGGCTCAATGTAGCCATGTTAAGGGATTATGATCTGTAACTACGGAGAATTTTCCTCCATACAGATAAGGCTGAAGTTTCTGCAGTGGTCACACTAAGGCTAGACATTCCTTTTTCTACAGCTGGTTAGCATTCCTCCCTGGGTTAGAGCTTATGACTGAGATATACCACTGGGTGATGTTCTCCCTCTGAGGAAACCTGGCTGACTACAGCCCCCACCCCATGGTTTGAAGCATCCACCTGCACAACAAATTATTTGCTGTAATCTGGACTGGCTAACACAGGGGTCCTCCCAAAGCTCCTTTAAGCTTCTGGAATGCCTGCTCACATTCTGGGGTCCACACTACCTTCTCTGGCCTATTTTTCCTTGTCAGGTCTGTGAGGGGAGCAGCTATGGAACTATAATTGGGGACAAACTTTCTGTAGTACCCTGTTGTCCCCATGAATGCCCTCACCTGCTTTTTGGTAACAGGGGCAGGCCATGCCTGAATGGCTTCCACTTTGGCAGGTTCTGGCCTGATCTTACCACTCCCCAATATATGTCCCAGGTAGGAGACCTCTGTCATACCCACTTGACATTTACTGTACCTTGCCCATTCGATTCTCAGTTAGAGCGTCTTCTGTGTGGCGACATGCGTGAATGGGCATTCCTTCGTTGAAGGTTGTGCGTTAGGCCTGGCAAGCCAGCATGTAAAACTCTACTTCCAATCATTAGCGGACTGGAGTACCGCTGTGGCGACCCCTAACCGGGAAAAGCTGAAAGACACAAACAAACAAACAAACAAATGGTTAACCCTGCCCTCTGTTGTCTGCCCAGCACCTCCCTGACATGCTAAAAGTGCTCTTGCCAGGAATGGCTGTATATGGCAATATCATCCAGGTAAGCAAAATTGAAATCTCCTGCTCCTGCTGGGATATGATCTACCAGCCTCTGGAAAGTCACTGGGGCATTTTTCATGTCAAAGGGCATCTTCATGAACTCATACAAGCTGAAAGGAGTCACAAAGACTGACCTCTCTCTAGCGCTGGGAATCAAGGGCACCTGCCAGTAGCCCTTGGTAAGATCAATAGTGGTGAGACAGTTAGCCCCACCCAGCTGATCTGGGTCTTCATCTGTCCCAGGCTTGAGGTAAGCATCTGACTCTGTGTGACTATTTAATTTCCTGTAGTTTACACAGACACTGGTGCTGCCATCCTTCTTTGGTATCAGCACCATTGGGGAGTCCCAGGGGCTGCTAGACTCCTGGATTACCCCTAGTTCCAACATTTCCTGTATCTCCTCCCTCAGAGTCTGTTTGACCCTTTCTGGCACCCTATAAGGAGCTTGCATAAGAGGCCTTTGGGGTCCTGTATCCACATGGCAATGCACCAGGTGGGTGCATTCTGTTTTTCCAGTGAACATGGCCCCAAACTCCTGTAACACTGCTTGAATTTCTCAAACCTGGGTAAGGTATAGCTGCTGGGATATTGCTACCCCTTTCACTGAGGTGTCAGTCTGAGCCTCACTGAAGAGATCAGTCACCAGATCCCCCTCAGATTCTTTCTGCCATCCACTGCAAATATTCCGTATCATGGTAAGGTTTCATCATGTTCACATGGTACAGTCTGTGCCCCTGTCTCCTGCCTAGCAGTTCTACCATGTAGTTAACATCACTGACCTTCCTTGGCACTTTGAAGGGTCCCTCCAGGCAGCCTCCAGCTTGTTGTGTAAAGCAGGAATGAGAACCATTACCTGCTGCCCTACAGTATACTCTCTAGTTTGAGCATTCCTGTCATACCAGACCTTTTTCTGCTGTTGGGCCTCTGCCAGATTCTCCTGGGCCGAGCCCATCAGTTCCCTGAGCCTTGTACTGAGATTTAGGACATATGCCACAACAGACTCCTTGTGGGATTCACACTCACCCTCCCACTCATCACAAATGAAATCTAGAGGTTTCCTCACCCTATGCCCATACAGCAACTCAAAGAGTGAAAAACCTGTGGGTTTCTGGGCACCTCCCTGTAAGCAAACAACAGATGGGGCAAATATTTGTCCCACTCCCTATTAAACTGGTCTGCAAATGCCAGTAGCATGGCCTTTAGTGTAGAGTTTAATCTCTCAACCAGATCTTTAGTCTGGGGATGGTAGGGGATGATCCTTAGGTGCTTCACCCCACAGTGCTTCCACAGACAAGCCAGCAGGTCTGACATGAAATTGACACCTCTGTCAGTCAGTATTTTGTTTGGGAAACCTATCCTGTTAAAAATCTCTAACAAAGCATTTGCTACTTTTTCTGCCTCGATGGAGGATAGAGCCACCACCTCAGGGAATGCGTTAGCATAATCTACTACCATTAGGATATACATTTTCCCTGTGGAACTTGGGATAGTCAAAGGCCCCACAATATCAATACATACCCTCTGAAATGGCTCCTCAATCATAGGCAAAGGCATCAAAGGAGCTTTCACCTTGTCTGCTGCCTTGCCTACCTTTTAGCACTTCTCACAGGTCCTGCAGTACCCTGTTACATCTCTGGAAATCCCACACCAATGACAGTTCTGCAAAATATGTCTCTTTGTATGCTTTATTCCCATATGACCTGCAAATAGAATGTCATGGGCTATGGCTAGAAGTGCCAGATGGTAGGATCTGAGCACTGCCAACTGCTGTATTCTCTCACCCTCTAGCCTTCCCTCAGGAGTCCTCTCTATATAGTAACCCTTTGTCCCAGTATACAGATTCCCCTTTTCATTGACAATCAGATGCCTCACTGGCTACCTCCCTCAAGCCTTGCAATGTAGGGTCTGAGAGCTGAGCCTGTCTCAACTCTCTCTTTGTAACCCTTCCCAGCTCCCCTTCCATAGGAAGTCTGGTATTCTTTGAGAGCGGTGCCTCACTGTCAGCCTGGGTACTGCTACTCACCACTGCTCTTGCAGTCACTCTGTCCAAGGAAACATCAGTACCCACAAGTAGCTGTGGCTCACCTTCAGTCTCACTGCTACAGGGTAGCTCCTTCCCTGAAGTAGCCACCACAACAGTCCTGGGTTCAAGTGTGCAGTTTATCTGGGTTCCTCCTCGGCTACCAGACTCACAAGCTTGTCTTGAAGCCTGACTGCATGTAACTGCATGTACACAAGATACTACATTATCAAAATTATTCCCTACCAGGGCATCTGCAGGGATATCCTCAAACACGCTTACTTGCTTGTTTCCTTTCTACCCTCCCAGTCAAGGTGAACCATAGCCAAAGGTATTTGAAATGCAGTCCCTCCTAATGCTCTGACTGGAGTAGATTGCCCAAGCAAATGCAGGCTTCCCAATGGTTAGGTCAGAAGCTGTGTCTCTCTTAGCAGTGGCCTGTGTCCCATCCAATAAGATAGGCTACAACCTCTTGTGGTAGTTTGGTACCCTTGTTGTCTATAGACAACTTACTGCTGGCATTCTGTCACTCCCACTTACTGGCTCTCCCACCTTTTGTTCCCCACCTTGCCTCCATGGGCATCTATATGCTACAGTGCCCCACTGGTTGTATTTAAAACATTTACCCCTTGGTCCTAGCTGTGTACCTGGACTAGTGGCTTCCCCTGTTACTGTTGGGGAGGTTTAGGCTGCCCATCATGGATTCCCTTATACCCATGAGCAGCACTGGGTATACCTTTCCTGTGCAGTGATGCCCTGCTTGCTAGGTATAGGTTTCCCTTTTTCTCGAACTCATCTGTGGTATTACATTGCCTATCTGCCAGCCAGATTCTCATGTCCTCAACAAAGTGCTAAGGGTTTGCTCCCTCACCAAAAGGTCTGCCAACTCTTCAAAAGTAGTGACCTGACACCCACTCACCCATCTATGAAAATAAGTGCTTAACTCAGTAATATATTCACACACACTTTCATCTGCCTTGCGTCTATGCTCACAAAACTTTTTTCTATAAGCTTCAGGTGTAAGTTTTACCAATATTATAATTTAAGCAATCAGTATCAGGCAATCTAGAAATAGCAGTTACAACTTTACCATAGAGTAAAGGGGTCAGGAACCATACGCAGAGCCCTTGATCATCATTATACTCTTTATATACCCTTTCGAACATAGGAATAAAACTATTAAAATTATTACAAGTACTCTCAGAGCTTAAATATGTCTCACAAATATCAGCCACAATGAAAGGTTTATATATATTTAATAATAAATGATAAAAGAACAACAAAATATTCATCAGATAATCATCGTAACATCAGAATTCAAAATCACAAGAAATATTTAAAACAACATTACAGGACAGCCTCAAATAAATAAAGAAAAACATCTAAAATATGCTTCACTATATTCCTGACTAAATCTAAGAGAATTATCCTGTTCCCTAGACTTACTTACTCTTAGCAAAGCAGATGTGTGGTGAATGGATCTTGTCAGGTCAAAGACAAAATATATAATATTCAGTCTCTCAGAGAGTTCTTAAATTAATATTCCAAATATTACTGCTGGGATAGCTTGCAGGATGACATCATTTCTTATCATCTGACTCTATCCCATGTGAAAAACAACCATTGATTCAGATGGTAGCATTTAGCATCTACCTGTGAAAATACATACACAAGGGCTTTTCCTCAAATCTTAGTACTTGCTGGAAGTCAAAAAACAATAAAACACTTGCAAGACAATGCAGAGAACCTCTAGTTCTAGACATTGTGTCTGTTACCGCACTGAAACTGAAAGGAAATATCCTTTTTTTATGTAGCCATAAAGTAGTTTAAAATTTCAGCTATTTTTCTGAAATTAACCTCCTGTGTTAGTGGTAGTATTCTTGTACAGAATGTAGTGATTAGTTTAAATATCATGTAGAAAGATAACTATAGTACCTATTGAACCATAAATGTCAGCTATACTATAACCTGAATGCAAATGTTGGTTTGAAATGTAACTTAATTGGTAGCCTGTTTTATAATAATGTTTTAAATGTTAATATTGCCTCTTCATGGCTGAAAACCGTGTTTCAACCAGATCACTGAAATGGTTAACAGAAGAAATAACATATATAAATAAATAAAGGAGGAAATCTTCAGGAGGTATCTGGCAGCCACAAGAGAACTCATTGGTTACATTTTTGGGGGTATCAATAGTGCAAGTCTGAAAAGTGAGGGACAAAAATCACTTTTTGAAAATATTTTGATGAACAGCAATATCTCGAACATTGCCATGAAAGCTGTAGGTCAGAAAGCAAAAGATAAAAAATAGAGCATGCAACTGCTTGGAATTTAAAGCTGCAAAAAAGAAAGTACTGAGAAAAGTGTGCATTGCATTTTTTTTCATAGTTGGAATGCCCTCTGAATGGCCACTGTATGAGACAACGTCCTTATTACTCTAGAGACAACAGACCGGTAAAAAGATGTGGCCAGAAGACTAATGTCTTCCTTTGACCATAACACAGTCATACTATGATTTCCTGCAGACATTACCCTTATAATGATCATCTAATGCACTCATTTTTTTCATAGTGCAAACTGTCTATTACATTTATTTCCCTTGTTGCCTTCCATTGGATCCTGTCCAAAACATCAGCCTCTCTATCTCTGTATAATCTCAAGAACTGTAATAGCACTACAAGTGCATAATGACAAAACGAGAAAATGAAAAAATTACATCTTGGTGGTGTTCCTTTTAAGATACGCATCAGCATTTTGTTACTGTTCAAAAATGCCTTCTCATGCTGTACCTAATGATGCAGAGGTATTGCTATCCAAGCACCTATACCATTTTCCTCTTCAGACTGAATTACTCTCGCATGCTTTAAAGAATATCTTATAACCGGATATTATATGCAACATTTTAAACTTATAGTAAATGTCAGTTTACAAGTCTCTGCACAGTCATTTATTCAAAGTGATCCTTAATCCTACACAAAGACAATAAATCCTTATTCCCACATAAAGAACACCACTATACTATATAACAAAGATCACCATATTCCCAATAACAATTCATTCCTCCATGCAACTGTATGCCTTACCTTTCATGCTGTCACACTGCCTGTACTGTCTTTTGATGATCTCTAGACTGCATACCCATGAAGTAAATGATACCTTCTGTTTGACCGACAAGAATGTTCTTACATTTGTCAGATCACCATTTGACAAAACTAAGTGAGAAAACATTTTCCAAGACTGTCCCTTCAGCCTGGAATTCACTTCCCCATAAATTTAGAGGAGTGTCCATCTCACATCCAGCTTGTAAGACTGTAAGCAGTTGCTTACAGGTAATAGACATACCTTCTTAAATAATGACTATCATACAAAGACAATGCAATCAATGGCATAAAGTTATTTTAATACTCATCTGTCTGTTAAGTGATACCAAGTAGGCTTCTACTATAAATGCATATAATGTATATAACAGCTGTATACATTAATTCTGTATAGGTATGCTATACTCCAATTACAGAACTGTATATTGTATATGTATGTGAATGGGATATACATGGAATAATTTAAAAAAGTCCCTGTTTGCATTGCACTGCAACATCAACAATATAATGATACTTCCAGCTTGGCCTGGATCATAGCTGGAAGCATCCTTGCACCAACCACCTTACACAGTTTTTATTTCTTCATTTATTTGTGTTTCAACTAGGTGGGTAGACTGTAATGCACTTTTCAGGCATGACCCAGCAGTTAACAAAGTGAAATAAATGAGCAAGCTAGCAAACAAACTAATAAGTAGATAAATAAATAGTCTCATTAAATGGTTAGAGTATTCCACTATCATACACTAGTACTTTTGGGTCTATATTATAACATCGAATTTTATAAAGTTCGAATGTTATAATATTGAACCAGTTTTGTCGAACACTAAAAACAACGAAGGTGCAGGACACCGAATTCTTTCCCAGGGAAAGAATTCGGTGGGCTGTTGCTGTGGCTTCGCTGTTTTCAGCGTTCGATGATGGAGCGTTACAGGTTGGGTTCAGGTAAGTGTGCGATTGTGTGTAGGTTAGGGTTAGGGGCGGGTTAGGTGAGTTAGGGTTAGGGAGCAGGTCAGGTAAGTGTGCGGTTGTGTGGATGTTAGTGTTAGGGTGCGGGACAGGTAAGTGTGCGATTGTGTGTAGGTTAGGGTTAGGGGGCAGGTTAGGTGAGTTAGGGTTAGGGCATTTGGTCAGGTAGTGTGCGATTGTGTGTAGGTTAGGGTTGCAAGGTGGGTTAGGTGAGTTAGGGTTAGATCGAGGGTGAGGTGAGTGTGTGTTAGTGACGGACCTTAGGGTTAGGGTCGGGTTAAGGTAAGTGGATAGCTAGTAGTGTATGTAAAGTTTAGTTTAGGTTTAGGTGTAGGATTTTAAGTGTATGTATGTGGATTGCTGTTTTTTGTGTGTGTTTGTGTTGTATGTATGTTTCTCAGAATAGCAATTTTTTTCCCTGGGAAAAAAAATCGCTATTCTGACTGTTTGATGTTTCCGGATTTCAGTGTTTAGGGTTCAATATTATAACATTTGATCTTTGTAGATTTCAATGTTATAATATAGA
Source organism: Protopterus annectens (assembly GCF_019279795.1). Classification (NCBI taxonomy): domain Eukaryota; kingdom Metazoa; phylum Chordata; order Ceratodontiformes; family Protopteridae; genus Protopterus; species Protopterus annectens. Next base: position 904,818,952 of record NC_056746.1, read on the forward strand.
CCCAGTACTTTTATAATCTTATCTGTGCATCATCTGCAATCAAATTAATTTTATTTTCAGTGCCGTGTGGTGCCTGATGCTAGTACACTGTATTGAAGGTATGAAACTCACATAATCAATGTAATGTCTGCTATTGATATGTTAAATAATTCTTGACCTTATAATAATCTCAGAGACACAGTACTAATCACTGCCCTTTCCTGGAAAGCTCTCTGTTTACAGTCATCCCCTGTGTCTTTGCACATAACCATTCCTTTCTTCATCTAATCAGTCTACAACCTGCTCATAAATCATGTGATTTATCCAAGTACTTCCATTCTAATTATCATCCAAAATCATGCACACTGAATAGAAAAGTCAGCCAGTGTGCACATTGCAAATTCAGCACTGCCCACTGGAACAAACGCATAGAAATCCCAGCAGAGTTAGGTACTAGAAATGAAGGCTGCAGTCACCACATTTCACTAGGCAGAGAAGAGGAACTCAACCACCAATACCAAAAATGCAAAAAGTCTTCTCCCCCATACAGCACATACTGATCCACAGAGCAAAATAATGTACAACAGATAAAAAATGTTATGCAATGAAGTTAATTATTTTTTAAAAATGAGCACACCGACTGAAAAAACTGTGCCCTTTTTAAATCCTTCATCATGTACAGCAACAGAAGAGACTAGTCAAAAACATGTTCTAAAATGCAATTCCAGTACTTAAAAGGGTATGCAGTTTCTTTTTCAAAATTATGACATTGTACAATTGCAGTAGTCAGAGCCAGATCATAGTCAAATGAGGCCCTAGTCAGGGTAATGGACCAGGGCCCCATCCCCTCTACTGCAACCATTCCAGTGTCCTATTACTTGGTTGTCTCTTCCCAATTGCCATAAACACAGTTTAAACCTGTCAGTGTGCATTATATTTTCTTCTGTATTTTTATAATGATTTCAGAGATTTAGCTTTAATAGATTTAATTTAAACCTTGTATTTCAAAACTTACATCACCCACACCAATGACACAGTCTCACATTGAAAACAAACTTAACTTGAGCAACAGTAAATTTCTCTTCCATTGAAACTCACATTCATTAAAATGCACTGAAACTCACATTAAGTGAAAACTATTATAAGCCTATCTTAATAACTTCAGGTCTGATTCAAACCTTGGACTTTTGTGAGTATTTGTTGAAGACCTTAACCATTATGCCAAATATGCACCCCCATTTGAAAAATTCACTGAAATTCATATTCATTGAAAATGTACCTGGCCAGTGAAATATTAAGTGTACCTTGAGGTCCAGGCTGTTTTAAAACCATGGACCACTTACACAAATTTTTAGAATCATGTAGAAATGCTTGAGTTCTTTGATTCACTTTCCTGTTTGTTTTAAATTACATTTCTTATTTATCATAGCAATATTTGTTAGAGTGCATTTTAAATTTGTAGTTCTTAACATTTTTCTAGTAATCAGTGAAACAAATGTTATGAACCAATAATGACAAAAGTACCCATGTCAAAACATTTCAACCATAAAAGACCACTTAAATTGCTGTCATTATAATCCACCAATATCTGCACTTAGCAATTATTACCATTTTATTGACCGTGAACACAGCACATAGTTGAGTGCAATAAAAATGGCCACAGTAAAATGTTTCAATTTGCTTTACACAAATGCTTACTAGCCCTGCAAAGAAAGGTTAATAATATTTTAACTTTATCAGATTGGCAAGATCAGTCATTTTTATCTCCAGACATTCACCAAACTCAGTAATTACAGCTACATTGTTGGCTGCATCCTTCTCTGTGTAAAAAAAAATGAATGGCAATAATAATGACCAAATTCACATTTCAAATTTGTTTAACACAATCGCACAACAAGCAAAGTATATTAACTTAATTGACACATACATTCACACTAGACCTGCAAAGTCAGATTAAAGACTGTTTAAAATTACTAGATGAAAACAGCATAAGGCATTTTCATGCAGAGAGAGCCCCCCACCAGCAGTTATAGCCACTTTGTTGACTGTATAAACCCCTTATTGCTATAAACAAATAAATGACATGTACTTTACTTGCATCATGCCATAAGAACCAGCCATGTGTAGCACAGTCTAATTTGAAGAGTATTTATTATAGCATAAAAATATTAGCCACCTGATAACATATGTTTAGTCAATATGTGCAATCTTGCAAAAATAAAAGTCGTCTGAATAATTCCACATTAAAGGGAACTATTACTAATGTAGAGGATGCTGCTGGCAAATATCTTTGCATTTCATTGTTTCATCTACAAATGCAATGCCTACTGCACTTGAAGAATAAATTGCCTACATTGCATTAAAAATGGTGTGATGGTGATATTGCCATAATATTTTCTGAACTACATTAGCTATGCAATAGGGAATGATTGGCAAATAATAGCAACAGGTTTATAGTTATTTTTTATGCAGTTCTGGAGATCATTAAAGTATATTTTTATGCATTCCTTAGCAAATACAAATAACCAACCCTTAGTAATGGGAGTAATCGCCTTACCATGTACTGTATCTGATTTTACAGTGATTGTGGCATTTGGTGTGTTATTTTTACAATTAATTTAATTAGTAAATACCATCCCCTGAAAATTTTCTTGAAACTGAAAACACTTCAGATGACATCATGGAAGAGTGTACCTCTAATCCCTCACTACCTACATTAGTGACTAAGCTACCATTTTCCATTCTAGATGCTGCACTAATGTATATTATATCCTAGTAAAACAAATAGTCAACTATTACTTACTGGTGGAACACCCATCCTTAAAAATGTAACACATATGATGGCCTGTTAGTAAAACCTTAATGTAAATAAGTAGTTGTTCCGCTAAAGATGTATGGAGCCTTTGATTACCCAAAATGCTTTGCATCTCTAAGCAAATCAGTGCAGCTACCTAACTTGACATCATTTTGTGGGTGTGGTTATAAGGAAAAATTATGTCAACAGTAAAACTAAAACATCAAAAAAAGTCATAATCTTTTTTTGCTTGCAAACCACTTGCTGCTTGAACATCAGGAGTATATCCAAAATTAAAACTAATTACAAAACACAGATGTAAGAGAAGTGAAACAATACACCTTAAGGAGTCTAGCTCAATTTTCCATGTTGCTCCAAAGCACTGTCTGGTTCAGTGACTTGCTCAGTGTTGCACAGTAAGTAAATTAAGGAAGAAAGATTAAAACTCTGCACCCTTGCCACAGGAAGCATTCATTAACAAGTCAGAGATTTAGTCTTCTGTGCTAACTGCCTGAGTAACAGTTTTAACTAAATGCCAAAATCTTTATCAATCTGATCTTGTAGAAAAGACCATCATCCTAATAGTCAACATTGGCTACATAATGGATTGGTTCATAGGTAAATACTAGGCTATCAGTCTGCAGATTATTACTAGCCTAACCAGGAACCAGAGGTCAGAGTCAAACCCTGCACCTTTTATCTGTGAGGGTTTATCTGATGCTAAAAATCAGGCCGTACTGATCATCCTTCCAAATAATGCAGACTATATAACCTGACAAATGTCAACCCCTTTGCAGTCGCTGAATGCTCTAAAGAAGGTACTGCAAAAACATATTACTAAAATGCAACATGTTCACACTACTAAAATGAAACATATTTGTAGTATATTATACATTCCAGGTCTATTTTTGAAATAATTCATTCTTAATGTAATGAATAAAGCAAAACAGTCAGACAATATAAATGTTACAGCAGTGTTTGGTCAACAGCCCAGAAGTCACACAAAAATTAGAGGGGGTGGGGGCTTACATCTCATTTTGACCTCCTTATCTCTTCTCTGTCATCAAGAATAGCTATCCTATCTTGAGAAAAAAAAAGAATAGCTATCCCCTCTGACATCACTCAGTGCATGTCTGACCTACTTGAGTAGCTAATAATGCTGTACTGTTGCTGCATACACCATCTCTAGAGTTAGCAGAGCCAGATTGTGGACAAATGGTGTCCTATGCAGAGTAATTAATCAACCCGTCCCCACTCGTACTAGTATCCCATTGTTTGACTGTCTCTCCCCCAGTTACAAATAAACATCATTGAAACCTGTCAGTGTATGTACTATTTTATTTACTTTTGTAATTATCATAGAGATTTGGGTTTCATTTAAAACCTATTTCAAATTTTACAGAAAAAAACACTGGCAGCTGTTTCCAAAACAAAACAAAGGAAAACACTCACATTGAAAACAGACAGCGTGAGAAACCATAAACTTCTCTTCCCTTGAAAAAATGAATTGGGTAACCCCTTAAAGTACAAGATACATGCTGAGATTCATACTCAAATAACACAGTGAAGTACAAATAAGAGTCTATGTGAAGGGTACAGGAATTTAAAAGACAAATGTGTAAACTATTTGCTAAAAGTGTGGGACAGACCACTGGACACAAGTGTCCCTTTTCAACTGTACCATGAAGTACTGGCTGGTGAAGTAAGTTTGCATAGTCAAACAGAAGACAAATGAAGGGTGAGGGAATCAAACCACGTACTACAGAAAGCATCTCTTACATCTCATAGCTTTACTCAAATGCACTAAGTGCTAGGCAGTGAGTGACTGTAATGCAGACTGATTTAACAACAGTAAACAAAAATAATAAAAAATAATGGAGATCTGGCAGTTAGTACAGAGGATCAGGGATCTTGCCTTCTGCCCCTAAAGTATAGAGTTGGATTCTGTGCATATCACTTAACTAGCCAGCCCCTCTAACTGGGGCATTTCACACACACACACGCACACACACACACACACACACACACACACACACACACACACACACACACACACACACACAAAGGATGCTTGCTGTTTCCCCTGCTCCTGCATGCTGAAAGCCAACCCTTACTGTTCAGCAGCTCTTTGTACTGGCATGCTGTGAAAAAATGGTCTAAGAAATTCTGTCTGCTTTCAGTTACTCCAGGCATGAGTTAAATCTCACAACGAGTTCCAACTGTTTTCATTTGTTGGGACAGCATTATTAGAAATCATCTGTTTCCTTTACATACCAGTCAGAAATCCAGCAGTATTGGAGAACTTTTTGTTTTTTAACTAATCTAGTACAGCAAGGCCCCCCCAGAGAGCACTGGACCTTAAGCAGATGCCTAGCTCACCTAGTGTTGGATCTGGCTCTGGCAATAATCAAACTTCTTAGTGAATGTAATTGTTGTATACCCATGGGTAGCTTTTTTGCAGGATCACTCATGCTTCACACTAATGATCAGACCATGGTATCCATGGATAAACCAATCATTTTGTAGTGGGAAACACTACAGAGTATTTAACACAGCTAGAAGCTTAAACCAAAAGCTGCACTCTCTGGAAGCACTTCTATCATCAGAAGATGTGGATGTCTGTGCAGACACAGAAACTGGTTTAAGGCCTTAGAGATTACCCCAGCCCTGCAAGCCTACAATGCCTTCCACACCTTTAGACTACAAAAGGAACGTGTGAAAACCAAAGGAAGTGATGTTTCAGTCTATATTAGAGATAAATTCACCTCACATCTAATTAAACTGGTCAACTCAATGGAGTTACTCCAGAACCAGGTTACAGTGAGTAAGACCCCCATTCAAGTCCTAGCCAGTTATAGATCCCCCTCCATGGGTCACAACACCCATGAATCCTACTTAACCAAACTGAAGACAATAGAAATTTTACTGAACACACTGGTTATAGGGGATTTCAATTATCCCACCATCAACTGGGAAGCCCTGGAGCAAATTGCCCATACCCTGACAAGAGAAACAGACATTCTAGATCTGGTCCTCACCAACATGTCAAACAGGTGCACTGCTGCAACTGTTGGACCCTCATTAGTTAAAACTGGCCACAAATCAGTCAGCTTCAAACTGACACTAACACCAGAACTCACAAAGGGTGAAATCAGACTAAAAAACTTCACCAAGGCAAACTATACCCTCCTAGGTATAAATACATTCCAAGCCCCACCCCAAGCTGAACGTGATAACCACGCTGAAGATTACACTAAAGCTCTGTACAATCACTTGCATAAATGTATAAACTCGGCTGTACCAGACAGAATCAAAGCATGAGCCCCAAGTAAAATCAAGCTACCATGGTGGACTTCCAGCATCAACACACTCTACAATAAATTCAAAAAGTTTCTGTCCAAGAAAACAAAGACAAGGGCCCAACAATGGAAAAGCACACTCCTCAGCCTTAACAAGCAAATAAGACAACCTGTCAAATCATCGAAGTGCTCCTTTGAGAGAAACCTAGCAAGTACTGCCAAGGATAACCATAAGAGCTTTTACAGGTATGTACATAACCTAAAGGGTAGGAACCAAGCATGTGCATAATTGGTGGCCAATGGTATCACACACACTGACTCCACAGAGATAACGAACCTGTTAGTGGATAGGTTTGGTGAAAATTTCACTCCCTTATCCCCTTTTAACTTACATCAAACTCTCTTCCAAACACCCCCCACCTTACATTTCTGAAGAGCAGGTCCTCAAAGCCCTGTCCAAGCCAAAGAACACGGTCTCTGTGAGACCAGATGACATCACAGGCAGTCTTTTAAATAGGCTAAAACATGAAGTAGCATCACCACTAAGTACCCTTTTCAATCATAGCCTAATCACGTTTTTGATCCCGTGGAATGGAGAACAACTACAGTTATTCCCCTCCACAAAGGTGGCCTAGCAACAGACCAAGGGAATTACAGACCCATAAGCCTGACCAGCCTCATCTGTAAGACCATGGTATGTATTATTATGGACCTCATATATAAAGGCATAGGTGACTTCCAAACCCTGGACCCTACCAAATTTGGCTTCATGAAGGGCAGATCCTGACAGTTAAATCTGGTGGATTTCTTTGAAACTGTGACCAAGGCCATTGATGAGGGCAAATCTATGTACACAGCACACCGTGATTTGGCAAAGCCTTTTGACACAATCCCACATTCAGACATTACTGATAAACTTAGCAAACTGAATGTAAACCCCTTCATTGTAAGATGGGTTGCCAACTCTCTCACAAACTGGGCACTCACTATCAAGGTAGGTGGCTCCACATCAGCCAGCAGACCCTTACCAGCAAGGTGCCACAGGAGTCAGGGCTTGGTCCCCTACTGTTTGGTATATACTTCTCAGAAGTTCAGGTCAAAATTAAAGGGTTGTGGCTGACCAGATGCAGTTCAGTTGCAGATGACTGAAAATTAGGTGCAATCACTGAATCCCCAAATGGTGTCAGTATACTCTGGGATGGTCTCACACAGACCAATGACTGGTGTATTAATCACAGTCTCAAACTAAATGCAAAGAAATGCATCATCATTCCCTTCATCACAAACAATGTCCCTTCACACTATCAAATCAATAACAATACCCTAAGTACCCATGACGTGGTAAGGGACCTGGGATCACAGGTTGACCACAACCTTAACTTTGACCACCATGTGTCTACCATTGCAAGGAAAGATTTCCACTAGCTCACTTGATTAGTAAAACACCTCGAGAGCAAAAGAAGTTATGACCCCCCCCCCATACTCGGCACATATCTGGCCCACAATTAAGTATAACACCCCATTCGGTATGTACTGTACTAAGCATCAACAGCAATTAGAGAAACCTCAGAGGTTTCTAACAAAGAAGATCAATAGCCTCCAGAATTTGCCTTATATGGACTGACTAAAAATCCCTGTCATTATACTCCGTATAGTATGAACTTCTTAGGGGAGACTTATGCCTGGCCTACAGAGCAACCCAAAACCCAAACCTAATGAACTTACTGCATATCTGTAAATCAAATAGGGCTACCCATTGCAGGGACTTAACTATGGCCTGTGACTTAAATAGGACATGCTGGAGGGACAGGTTTATCTCCCAGCGACTGCCATGTCTTTGGAACAGGCTACCAATTCATGTGAAACAGATCACCTCTATGACACTGTTCAACCCTGGATGAGTGGATGGGGCACTGTAAATTCTTACCAGGAAGAGTGTCTACAACCCTCCTGGATATGGGCAGTCATCACTAAATACAATTTTGGGTATTGACTAGTATTTCCACTGTATTACATTGGGTTGAAAAGGCTAGGCTTAAAATGACCTCCAGGTCGATAACCTAGTGATATCCTATGATGCTATGATCCTATTGCCCACATTCATTTTGGGATTATTGCTAAAGTGTATTACCAAATGGCAAAGCACTGTCAGTCTTGTAACAACATTATCATATGTCGTCTTCGCAACAAAACATTTAATTTTCTTGCCCTGACAACTTCATTATTCCACACAGCTCTGTAGTATTTTCTTAAGGCATTTTTCTTTATTCTACCTGCTACTAAAATCAGGTTAACAGGTCTATAATTACTAAGATTGGAAGACTGGTCCTACAACTATCTTTATGTAGTACAAGAAATGCAGCCATTTTCCAGTCATTTGATATCACATCACTTTACAGAGAGTGCTGTAAATTTCATTCAGAAGTATTGCAGGTACTTTTGTTAATTTCTTAATATTTCTAGATTGTGTGTTTTGTCTCTCAGCTTTAATATCTCTGAAATTCTAACATTTTTCTTCCACTCCTCACTCATCAAACTTCACATGCATCCAAGCAACACTCTTAAAATCCATTCTATCAATCACAGTATAACCTCATCGATTACCATATAAATGCAGAAGCAAAAAAGTCACACATAAGCAGAGTATATGTGCCATTGCATCATCACCTCAGCATGTAACATGCATACCAATGCATCACCACTACAATATGTAGCATACACATCAGTGAGTCACCTCAGCATGCACACCAGTGTATCATTACCTCAGCATACAGTACATACTTCAGCATGTAGCTTATATACCAATGCACCATACACAGCAGTGTGTCACTACTTATCAAACAACAGAACATCATTGCCTCAGCATGCGGCATGCGCATCAGTATTTTATACAGCATATAGTCTGGTGTCTGTTACTTAGGCATGCAGCTTACATAACACTTCATTATTATCTGAGCAGGTGCATACTAATGCATCTTCATCTCTTTATGCAGCATGCACAGCAGTCCTTAGTATATAGTATACATTCCACTGTAACACGTCCTCAAAATATAGCATGCATATAAATACATCATCAGAGCATATACGTTACACATCAATGCATCATCTCTTCAGCATGCAGCATCCATATTAATGTGTTATCATTGCAGCATGCAGTAAGAATACCGGTGCAACAAACTTCATTAGCTAATATCTGTATCCTGTGTTATGGCAGCCATTCCAGGCCACCTGTGGCAAGTTCATTCACCATGTTGTGCTTCACTCATCAAATTGAACATGCTGGTACCACAAAACTAATGCAGAAGGACAGACAGCAACAACGGATCCCCTCCTTTCATGTTGAGGTCACACAGCTGGATTACAAAAAGTGACTCACCAAACACACAAAACTGAGGCACCCCAAAGTGCATTGTGCACATGTGAATGCAGTGGGGGATGTCCTGAAGACAAGATCTGCACTTGTAGCAAAACAAAGCAGAGAGTTGGGGAAGGAGATTTTTCTGGTCAAGGGAACTAGCCCATCTATGCAGAACATTTATATCAACCCCAAACTGGAACTAGAGAGCACAGAGAGGATTGGCTAAGCTAAGCAGAAAAGCAGCTGACTCAGACAGTGATACCCCATGGAAGAGAGTTGAACATGAGGGAGAGCAGAAGATCCAGTGGGCACTGGAGAAGGGAAAGCAACTCAGCTTTACAGGAATTTCAAAACATCTTCCTTTCATGATAACACTGATGAACTGGAGTTGGACACTGGAGACAGGGGCAGAAATGACAGCTTTGGGAACAGTTAACATGGACTCTGAGGATGTGAGTTAAGCCTGGTGGCCATGATGAGGAGGACTTAAATGAAAGCTAAACAAATGGACTAGGCTGGTCTGGGTTGCCACTGGGGATGGGGGTCTAAGTGTCATGCTACATCTCATCTCACTAGGCAACCCAATGCTCATGGACCTGCATGGGTCTGTCTGCTGTTACACCATGAATACAGAAGTAATGACAGAACCCAGCGATCAAGCAAAGGGCAACAAGAAAGACCACAGAGGATATAACTCAGGACAATAAATGGAGATGTGAGAAAATAGGTAAATTTTGTCAGGTAGACAACCATTTGTGCAGCCCTATCTGGAATAAGAAGTGACATGATATTTCAGCAGACTTTTTTCTACTTAGAAATAAATGACATAGTCCTGTTGATGCAGGGGAATGTTCACCTGAAAAGATTATGGTACCCATTCATTATACTGCTTATTTTACTCATCGATGACTGCAACAACACGCATATAACGTTAACTAGATTTTATCAACACATGTAAATACACAAAGATATAACAGAGCTTTAAAAAGGGTTCTTCTCATCTGATTATCAGGGTTTTCATCTCTCTCACAATGTCTATATTAATATATGAAATATTTAGTCTTCCATATTACTATTAAATATGTATTAATGTTATTTTGATTGCCTCTTCCAAATGCTGTTTTCATTATGAATAATGCATGCCTTTGTTTTCTAGTGTCATAAATAATGCAGTGCTTAGAATGTGATTCTGCATATTACAAGTGTTGGACACTGTCCAGAGCAGGAAACAAACATAGGGACCTGAAACTTAAGTGTGCATGACTTTTACTAAGTGCACTTACTAACCACATGGTGACAGCAGCTAAGTGTTCTGAGTAATCAGCAAGAAACTAGTGCTGCTGAGAGTTCTCCAGGAACCACACTGTGACAGTTAAGTGTTGCCAATGACCACATAATGATGGACGCTAAGGGTTGCCTGTGACCACAAGGCACCTACTGTAATGGGAAGTTTGAGTGAGCAACAAAGAATACAAGGCAACCTCCACATATAGTCAGGAAAGAAACTGTAGTGAAGTAGTCAGATGAGTGAAGTGACCTGCTCTTCACCTGTATCATTCACAAGCAACAGGGGCCCCTTCTAAGTTGTCAGACTGACAGATGGATCGAGCCACATTTTCCTTAACACCAAAGATCATAGGCTAATATTAGCCATAACTGGCTTTGCTGCACAATGCCAGTCAGGTGTTATTTAAGTATAAACTACAAAGGAGGTAATTAAGTCCCCTAAATGAAAATGACAGGATATGAAATGTGGAATTGCTATGCCTCTCTGAGGGACACTGTGAATAGAGTATGATTATTACTGTCTCTGTTCTCAACACATTTTTCTGTAACATTAAAGTAACATGGCATTTGCTATTTTTGATAGCTAGCATGCTTTGTAACTGCATCAAAACCAATCTTTTCCATTGAAAATGCTGCTTTATGGATAAACTAATATCTGTTGTTAACAGAACTGATACAATGCCTAACTGGACATTGGGGTGACTACAACCCCATTCCAACATGACTCACAAATGTTCCATCCCCACTACTGAACATCAGATGTACACAGGAAAATATATAAATCATTACACATATGGTTATTCACTGTTCTAACATTAACGTTCCAACTAATTTCCTTAGTAACCACTCTCCTGTCCTCCCCTTCTGGTCTTTTAAATCAATCAGACCCACCCCCAATTAATCACTGGTCACCCTTTCCCTGAAGAAAAACTAGCCAAGCTAGACCAACAATTTAATAACATTGATTGGTCAGCTTTATACTTGCCTTCTGACCCAGCAACAGCTTTAGGTTACTTCACTAAAACTCTCCACACTGCACAAGGTGCCTTATTCTCCATCGCACATGGGATAGAAAGGGTACAAAATTGTCCTTGGTTATCTGTTAACATTAAGAAGTCTCATGACATATAGAGGCAAGGCCCAGGCATTGTAGAAGCAAACTGCTACAGATGACCTACTGCCTCAAGCCTTCTCCTTAAGAAACCAAAACAAAATAGTATGCAACTCAGCTAAATCCCTTTACCCAAAAAACAAATGTCTGCCATTAACAACCCAAAACACTTTTGACTGCTAATAAAACAACTGACAGGATGAATCACCAACACCTGTCACTCTTCTAGCAGCTCACCAAGCTAATCTGGTAATCACTTAGCAGAGGACTGCAAATCATTTCTCATCTCAATACACTCTGTCACCAACACCTTTTAGTCCAGCCACCATACTTTCTCAGTACTTGATGATGACACACAGCCTCAGCATTATTCACTAGAAGACTATGCAGCCATCTTTTACTTCATTAAAATTCCTAGAAAAGAAACATGCGCACTCATAAAAAACTCAAAGAACTCCTCTACTGCATATCTGCTCTCCATCCTACTTTCCTTAAAGAGCAGCTGATAAAATTGTCAAGCCCCTTGTCTTCACCTACAATCAGGCCTTACCACAGGAGTAGGACTACCACCACTAAAATATGCCACCATTATCCTTCTCCCCAACTTCCTTCTTCCAAAATGTTGAAGGGTTTTCAGCCTTGTCTGTTGGCCAAAGTGAAAATATCATACACAAGCAAATACTCAAACATTTTAACAGCTATGAGCTGCTGTCAGATGGACAACACGATTTCAAAAATGGCTTTAACACTGCAGCTGCCCTACTAACAGTTTCTGACTCACTCTACAATAATATTATTGAAGGACTCATCATTGACATGGCATGGGTTTTTCAAACAGTAAACCACAGCTTGCTTCTTACCAACTTAAATAAATTTAACTTTGATGAAAATGCAATAGTGTGGTTTAAGTTACCGAGAAAGGTGAATATTTCATGTCTATGCAAACAGCCAACTAACATTTTGTTGTATCACAATTTCAAACAACACACAGCCAGCTTTTTAGTTCTGATAAAAAAGTCAGAAGCACAATGCATTGCTGTTCTGTGTTTCAACCTTATGTGGTTGATGCTATGTACTTTGACCATATATGCACTAAAAGTAATGAATATATTCTGTTCTTTTAACATGTTTTATGTATATCATTTATCTATTAGTGCATTGCAGACAGCTGCGTGTAATATATTTGTGTGTATGTAGATATACTGTTTGCCATTGTAGCACACAAAGCAACATGTAATATTATTGCATGTACAAAATGCAACACATACACCAATATCAAATTATGCACATTAGTAATTCAATAGTACAATACAGGCAACAACATGCAACATGTCACAGTACAGGTTTATTGCAGGGCCAAATCCACTGCTACTAGGTGACCTAGGCAGCTGCTAGGTCTGTGGTGGCTGGGGGTTGCCTCCTGGCTACAACATTAATTTAAAAAAGAAATAGTTTTCCTGATGTACTATTGCCTACATTTTTCCGTGCATCCTTTTGCTTTAATAATGTCCCACCAATGAGAAACACACACAGAGCAGTGAACAAGATTTGATTTCTGGTATACACACACACACACACACACACACACACACACACACACACACACACACACACACACACACACACACACAGCATAAGAATGATTTTCCAAGTGTTTATAGAACTTTCTTGTAGATATGAATAACAAACAGAGCTTTGTAAAGAGAAGCTATTATGGAACATGCAGGTATGAGTGAGATTTAATTTCAAGTCCAACACACACCGAGTGAGAAATTGATTTTCAAAGTGTTTTCCAGCACACAGAGTGAGCAAGAAATATAAGAAAGTAAGTGTGTGTGTGTGTGTGTGTGTGTGTGTGTGTGTGTGTGTGTGTGTAAAATGCCTTCGTTAGGGAGGGCAGTTCAGTTAATTGACGTGCTCAGGCTCAAACAATGTACTTTGGCTACAGGAAGCAAGAGTCTTAATCCTCTACATCAACAACCAGACTGTTTAGTAAAACACCGAGGATTACAGTCATTGGAGTTGGTTGAAATGTTCTGAAATGTGTACTTTTGTCACTAGAGTTGGCTGAAATGTTCTGAAATGGCTACTGTTTTCATTTATTGGTTCATACATTTTGTTTCACTGCTTTATAGAAGAAAGATGCTCAAAACTATTGATTTTAAATGCATTATAACAACATTTGCTGTATTTAACAAGAAATATATTAAACCAGGAAGTGAATCAAAGAACACATGCATTTATGCATGGTCCTAAAAATGTATGCTGGAGAACCCATTGTTTGAAAATAGCTCAAGGACCAAAGTACACTTAATCCACTACTGGTCAGGTGCAATTTCAGTGAATGTGAGTCTGAATCTATTTTCAGTGAATGTGAGTTTGAATGCATTTATGTAAGAGAAGTTTACTGTTGCTCATGTCAAGACTGTTTTCAATGTTTAACTGTTTTGTTTTCTTTAGTTTTTTGTTTTTTCTTGTGCTATAAAATTTGAATGCAGTGTTAGTGGCACAGAAGGTAGCAGACTCATCATTGACACAGAAGGCTGTTGGTTCTACTCCCACACCATGTTAATAAATTGCTGACATCGCAGTGCAGTAAAAGGGGGGGGGGGTGCTGCACTCTTGAGAGTGTTGTTTTTCCAGTGAGATAATAAAACCAAGGTCCCATCTGCCAAAGTTGGTATTAGCTCAGATAAATGTAAACGATCTCACAGCACTTGTCAAAAAGTGTAAGTTCCTTTATGCCCTGGCTAAAGTTCCTCTAGTAGTATAAATGCCACCTTGGATCTCTCCTGAAAAGAGGCTACACTAGCCTAGTTGGACTAACCTAGTCAACAAAAGATAAATTAAAATATTTAAATTAAATCCACATCTCTGTCTTCATTTCAAAAGTAAAGAAGAAGACAACAGTATGAGTGTATGTTGACAGTTTTAAACAGTGGAAACTGTACCACAAACTGGGAAACACAATTATACCAATAAAAGATTTTGACGTTTTCCATGCTGGTTCATAAAATACATACTGGTTGAAGTAGTAACAGAATCATCTTTAATACATTGCGAGTCCTGGCAAAAATTATATACTATGAATGCAAATAAAAGGTCAAATCATAAAAATGATACCATTATTATAGATAATTAATTAAAAGGAATTTTGTGTTTACAAAATCCAGGAATCTCTGTGTCTGCACATTTGTTGTCATATATGATTCCCAGTTAATACTGGGGTAGTTAACGGTGTCCATGAATATAGTATTGAATCTGATGGTGAGTGTTTCCACTAAGTTAAATATATGGTGTGGGTTTCTTGGGTTACAGGTGGGGGGCTTATAGCTTACAAGGAAGTGCTATGGAATTTTGCCTATGATGGTTTGAACATGGAGAAGCTCAAGTGCATTATCCTGTTTGACCAGCCTTGAAGTATATTTATTTTTGATGTAAATCAAGACACCTCCAGCTTTAGTCCCTGTCTGTGTAGTAGCTGGTCTAAATATGTGGAAGGCATTATAACTGTGGAATGTTGGTGTGCTCTTTAAACCATGTCTCAGTGACCACACAGACATCAGCATTCTCTAGGGTAAAAAGAGCTTCTAGGGAATGGAGCTTTTTGTTTAGGCTCCTAGCATTGACCAGTAACACCTTTAGACTTTCTTGGTTTTGATTTGCTATGTCAGAAGTTCTTTCAGTTTGGCATTACCTATAAAAGGCACAATGGGGGATAACAATGTTTTAGCTAATATTTGAAAGCCTAGAGGGGAGAGGTACCACCCATCCCTGTCAAAGTAGCGTGGTCTGTTGACCATCACCTTCCATGCTGACAATTATTGCACCCCCTTAGAATGACACCAGAAACTAGGCCAATTATTAAAGTCAGTTATCTTTTGTTTGTATTGTGTCATCATCCTTGGAGAAGGTAAAATGCTGCTCAGTGTTAATCTCATACCAGCCTGGGACACATATTCCAAGAGCTCCACAATGTCTCTGTTTAGGGAGGTGCAGTGCAGGTCATTTACACCCACATGGACTATGACTGTGTCATACTGGTACTTGTGGTCCAATGACCTTAGTGTGTGTGTGTGTGTAATGTGGCAGATCTTGGCCCCTGATAAGCGACTGACTGTGAATGTCTCCTTACTCAGCCTGGAGACAGGGACATCAGTATATCGCACAATACAGTCTCTAATGACCAGAATGTTGGATTGCATGGTGGCTTGCCTTATGGGCTTAGAATTAGAGGTTCCATGAGATATAGCTGTATATGTCGATGTAGTTGTTGTTTTAAAAGAGTGTATTCAGGGATGGTGAGGGTATTTGTTATGTTTACTTCATCTAGGAGGTCTTTGGGGTTTAAGAAGGTTATAAGTGTATGTGCTTTGAATTGTGTGTGATATGTGTAGTGTGTGTACTACTGTCAACCTTACTGAAATTAGGAACACTTTTTTGTGAGAACTGTGCCTCCAGTGACAGTGTGTAAACACATCTCTCACATACCATATCAGTTTGTTTGAGAATTAATTGGTTATCAGTAAACATGAGGCAATTCCCACATTGCCTCAGCATGCCCATATTCACCAAGCTCATAACAGAAATAGTGGGAAAGTTCATATCCAGGGCAACAGATCCTTTTTTATTGATTAGATAGTTGGATTGAAAATATAAAGTAATATCAAGAGTATCCAGTTTGTAACTCAGGGGCAGTGCTTGTCAATGAAAACTAGTTGTGATGTGTGCAACTAGGTATTGGTGAAATTTCAATGGAGCTTTTACAGGAAAAATGTCAACTCGAGGTGTTTGTGTCTATACAGAGCAATGCCAAATACTTGAGGGAGAACTAATAAGTAGACAATAATGATTTTTGGATGAAGTGTTAGGTGGGCCAACAGGAAATTAAGAAGTATTCACTGAAAAGAAAGAATTAGCTTGTTAAGAATGATGAAAAGAGGTGAGTCACGTGAATGGCTACTGCCTGGCTACTACTAGTGCTGGTCTCAGCACAGCTTCACTCTTCTGGGATACAATGCTCCTTTCCTTCTTCTCTCACCAGAAGCAAAACAGTATCACCAATCCCAAGATGAGAAGAAGGCCACAGGCTCAGTAGTGATCCCAAGTCTTGTCCCAGATGATGCAAGGATCTGTAGGCTCATTGTAGCCTTTTCCTGGTGGATGTCTTGGACAGCAACCAGACTAATCAGGAACATCAAGCACAGACACTCACTGCCCAACCAGAAACAGTCAGGAATCAATGTACTCTGCTCCTTCTCTCGCCAGGACCTGAATATAAGCACAGATTCCAAGTTGTCACCTATGAAGCAGCTATTAGGCTTTCTGTTGTTCAGCAGTCACCAGGAAATAATGTCCTTTTGCTCCTTCTTTTACCAAGAGCAAAACAGAAGCACAAATCCCAAGATGACTACTAAGAGGCAGAATATGGGCACTCCATTAATTGGAAGTCTTGGAGTAGATGTTGCAGATTTTAAAGGTAAGATGGAAAAATGGTTTAATATCCTAAGAGCTGCAGTGTGCACTAAGCAGTTAGATATGAAAGAGGGGTTCATAGATTAGTACTAAGTTAACTGCCCTTGCGAAACATTTTAAGCCTAGCCAATTATCCCTTGTGAGAATCAAACCCTGCACCTTGTGTTTGCAAGGCAAACACCTTAACCATTAGGCCACCCTCCCTGGGGGTAACTTAAGCTTTTGCCATCTAAGTAGGGAGGCACTAATTTTAAAAGAGGAATATAGATTGGAAGGGAGTGGGCACTTTATATTCTGGTTATATGGAATTCAGTGGGATGATCGAGAAATTTAAATAGCTGAAGGGTAGTGATTTCACAAAGTGGTAATTTTGTGCTAACTCACAATAGCCAATGAAGGAGGAGAGGGAAGGAGATATGTGATCAAATTAAAATAAGGGCGGGTAACTATAAAGGCAGTTGAGTTTAAAAACATAACAGGAGCAGGGTAGGAGGGTAGGGAAAAACTTAGAGACACAGCTGTGGCTGTATCTGCCAAGCCTTGATACCCTATTTTTAAGGGGTATATTTAGGCTTGGGCATGGGTAATCAAGAATTTATAGGCTGCCTATGTTTAATAGAGACATAGTTGCCATACCAGGGATACATTTCCAATTTCCCATCTACTGATCCAAGTTATGCTTGAATTGGGTTAGGGAAGAACCTGTTATGGAGAAGCGTCAGAATCTGCGACCCACACCTGTACCTCTAGCATGTCCTGTTTATGTTGCAGACCATGTTTTGGTCCCTAGATCAGATAATTCTGATGCTATTTGTTTGTGGATATACAATAGGCCCATCAAAGTGGGATCAAATGCTGCTTTGTAGACCAGGAATACATTACTTCTCAGCAGTCTGTAGGAGATTGAGTACAGATACACATGTTGTTTAGGACCATGTATTCCTTTTGTGAGGAACCTCTTTGGATGCTCCAGTTGTTGAATATGTCTGGTCTGATACATA
Organism: Protopterus annectens; assembly: GCF_019279795.1. Taxonomy (NCBI): domain Eukaryota; kingdom Metazoa; phylum Chordata; order Ceratodontiformes; family Protopteridae; genus Protopterus; species Protopterus annectens. The sequence continues at coordinate 904,837,256 of NC_056746.1, forward strand.
CCAAAGGGAATGTTATATTCAAAGATTGGCTTGATAAAGGCCAAGTACAGAAGAACAAAAACACCCTTGGACCTAGATGCCATACTTTTGTTTATAAGTTGCACACTATAGAAAGACTGCCTTACTGCCGTAGACACATGATGGTTAAAGGCCAGCTTACTGTCTATATGTGTTCTCAAATCCCTGTTTATTGGGTATTCTTTTAGAGGCGTATTATCAATGTGGTAGTTTCTAGGGGCAGCCATCTTCCCAAATGATTATATTATGCAATTCTTGGCATTGCATTTTAGACTGTGGCTCTGGCACTAGGTATTAGTCTGTGCCAGACCTTCTAGGAGGGTATTTGCATCACTGGGGGATTATATGACTGCTTTGCAATCATCAGCAAAAATGATCAGCCAGAGCCCCTTGACACTGAAATGATTAAAATGAGTGTCCCCAGCACCAGTCCTTGAGGGACTCTGCTAGTGACTGGCCTTTTTGTGGAGGTAGATTCCACTATTCTAACTTCTTGGGTCCTATCTGTGAACCAGCTGGATATCCAGTGGATACTATGGGTGTTTACATCAATTTTGTGTGTTTTCCCTACAATGCCAGAGTAAGGTATTGTGTCAAATGCAGTTCAAGGCAGACAGTATGCAGCAGTTTACCCTCATCCATTTCTGTGGTGACCTTCTTGAAGAACTCCACCAAGCTGACTAGGTATGACCTGCGCTTGACAAAACCAAAATGGGTTGGATCCAGTGTCTTAAGGTTTCCTATGTCATTGTTTATCATCTCCAAGATAATTCTTTCCAGGATTTTGCATATGAGACTAGTTAGACTTGAGTCTGTTGTTACTTGAGTCAATAAGTGGCCAACCCTTGTACAGAGAGATGATAGTTACAGTCCTCCATTCACTTGGCATTAAGCTTGTCTGATGGCTGTGGTTAAATAGTGATTCTAGTGACCCTGACTGGTCATGTTGCATGCAATTAAAAAGGCATCCTGGGATATTATCAGGGCCCGTTAATGCAATGTCCTTGCCCTTGGAAAATGCATTAAGGACCTGTTCACTAGAGATAGTTGGGGGAGTTATGGTGGAAGGCATTTCCTGAGGGGTGTCAGGGGAAGGGAGAATATGGTAAAATTGTAATTAAATTTGTTGGTCAATAGATTTTCTATGTCTTCTGGCTCAGTATAGCTGTCTCCATTTACAATTACTTCAGCATATAATTGTCTATTACCTTTGAGGTTGTGTACATTCCTTGTTTAGATTCATGAGGAAGTGTTTTACCTTGCTGGGTATTGCATTTCCTAATCTTTGCTGTGATTGTCATCCTTTTATTATACAATCTATTGGATGTTGGGATTCCATCAGGGTGGCTTGTTTTCTGAGTATGTCCTGTGCTTATAGTAGATACCTACAGCTGTCGCTATGCAGCCCTAAGCATGTTTGTACATGGTTTCTATGAACAATTCCACATAAACAGCACTGTTCTCAGGATTTGGTAGGGGCTTGAAGTTTTGCCAGGGTGTCATGTAGTATAGGAAGCTTGCCTTAGAATAATTCCTACAAATTATCGGGATAGCTGGGGTCCTTTGCTGCATTTTTTCATAGGAGACAGCTTTGAAATAAATTTGTTATGTCCTGTAGTTTGGCGGTCACGTCTTTGCTTATTGATAACATAACATATTCATGCTTTCTTCACTTCCATTTTCTGATATAATTATAAGAACATTTTATTACACCCTTGGCATTTTTTATTTATCCCTTGTTAACTGGGCCAGTCCCAGTAGACTAAAGGCATCTTTTCAGGGGAGACTCAAGGTGGTATTTGTACTAGTACGGGAGATTTGGCCAGAGCATCCAGGAACTTCGCCTACTCTTTTTTTTTTCTTGATGAGTGGTGCAGGATCTTTTACATCCACTTAAACTACCACTGCCTCAAGCAGATGGAATCTCAGTTTAATATCCCATCTGAAGGACAACGCACTCAGGAGTGGAGCACCCCCATTTATAATGCATTAAAGTCTCAGCAATCCACCTACCTGGTGTGGGAATAGAACACAACACCTTCTGCACCAAAGACGAGCATGCTATGTGTTACACCGTTGATACATGTGGGACCAAGCTTACTTAATCACTACAGTTAGAAGCATAGCTCTCAACCTTCCATTTCCAAAATGAGGAACACTCACCTTCATAATGTGGAACAAATGGGCAAAATGTGGAACACATACTAATGGCTTACTAACAACTTCAACTAGGAAGGTCATAGGATGGTTAAAATATGCTGGTTTTACTTATAAAGAAGATCCTTTAATGAATTAATATGATTAATTTCTATTTACCGTGGATTTCATTTAAAAAATTCCTAACACTGAATGTGTGACAGTCTATTTCAATGTGGAACTTTGAGGAACTTCGGGGAACATGAACTTTTTAAGACCCCAAATGAGGTACATTCCTCGTAATGAGGTACACTTGAAAGGTATGGTTAGAAGATATGATGAAAAAAGTATGTAGTTATTGTTCTTTATTAATCTAGACTTGTTTTTATGGCTAGGGTTATTTCTGAAAGCTAACCAGTACCACTTTTGTATATTTTATTAATTTTTTGATTCCACCATTTGTATTGTTGAATTCATCTGTATACTTGAAATTTTCAGTTATATATTCATTAACGCAGAAGTTAATAATCTTATATAATTCATTGACAATATCCTGAGCAGAGTTATTTGGGTCATTAAGGATAGTACTCCTATATGCTTCACAAATATGTAATTTCCTGTTTTATGATTTCCATTGCTAAAGTCAAGGAAGGATGATTTATTTATGAATGTTTCATTTTACGATTGGCTAAAGATGATGCTCTTTGGATCTGTGTTAATTACAAAGGGAATAATCTTGGTTGGAAAGCCGAAAGATCCTTGGTTTGCTCGTATGACATATAATGGGTCATTTTTGAAGGTTCAAATTGGTGATACACCAGCCCTATTGTATTCTATACTGTTGGTTCCAAGCTGTTTTGTTTAAACAAAAGGCACAGTTATATGGTTTTGAGTACTTTACCTAGTCAGTATTTAAGTACTTAAAATTCCCCTTATAACGATTGCATTTTAATTGATTTTTTTTATCCTGGAGTTCAGTCATGACATTATCATGCCATGTAGTAGGTGCAGACAATGTCCTTATAATATTATATCTAGTATCACTAAGAATAATCATTGTATGAGGAATTTCTAGTTCTGTGTGGTTTCTTGAATTTTGACTTTAGGCATTTTTTAATGACTGAGACACTACCACCTATCACATAAGATCTGCAATGATGAAAAGAGGTGCACCCTGAAATTTCAGCAATAGCAAGCATAGTAATATCCTACAAGCAGAGAAAATTTGCTAAATAACTTATTTTATTGTTTAGGCAGCTGGCATTTAGGAAAGCCACTTTCACCATTGATTTTTTTTTATCTTGTGTAGTTTTCATTTCTTTTTATTCAGTATTTATTTTCCCCTTGGAGACAGAGATGAAGCACAGCAGAAGCAAAGCATTCTGGTAAGTTGCACATGTAACTCCAGGCTCACAGGCACTGAATCCAGTCTCTAATTCCATGTCCTTAGCCAATGACTCAATAAGAACATTTTGCCAAGTTATAGATGCCATATGAGGTGATGGGGGACCTTGGCTATACAGATGCGTTGTTCCCATGCTTGAAAGGATGTAATCCTTGAAATCCCAACATATCCTTTTTTATGCCCATCTCGGAGGACATTCTCTGTTTGTTCACTCCAACATAAACAAAAACCTTGCCATAATTAACCTTAATCCATTGTAATCTAGTTAAATTACCCTAATTTCAGACACAGCCAGGCAGAATACCACTGCATGCTTATTATAAAGATCGTTGAGTTATGTGTTTAGTTTGCATTCACTGAAATTACCGGTTACTGAGTTATTTTGGAGTTCTCAGGTTGTGCTATCTTCCTTATGGGTTATCACATCTGGAATGGGACATTTTAACTTTACATATGTTGTTGTTGTTATCAACCATCTTCAATGCCATAGTACTATGACTCTATGTTTGACTTGCTTTGCTCAATGTAAAGTCTGCCTAATATGTTACATGGATGATTTTTTTGGTTTTGCTAAGCTTATGGCTTATTGAGGTAGAAGGCAGACATCTGTAGGTGTAGTCATAAGAACTTCTGCATATGAAATGGTAGGTGTGTGTGTGTGTTGAGAGTTTAGATTCAATACTTTGGATATACTTAACATCTCTCACAAATATTTAGTCATATCAAAAACATATTTTCTGTGAGCGTGAGGCAGCTCTTAAACTGTCTGAGATAACAGTTATCTGGCAAGTCTTTAAAAGTTATCCATCTATGTTTATCCATACTCATCTAAAGTCCTTCTTGTGTAAAATAATTTTTATATAAATGCTTACTAAAGCATTATGTTTTGTAATAAAAGGTTAATTTATGCTGGGTGTGTATTACATTTTATCTAATTTCAAAAGTATGTTGAAAAGGTGTGTTAAAAGTATTAGCATTATATTGAGAAGATGTGAAGGGGAACAATCAATTAAAGGGAGAGATTTCACAGTATCTCCTCATAAGACTCAATAGAACAAGCAAATGTGGTAACAGTGCAAGGGCTTCTGAAACCCGGTTTGCATAACAAGTGGCAATTCAAGATGATCTCTACTTAAATACACAGTTGGGACAGCATAGATGAGGTTTAGGAAGCTAGAAATATTCACATCTTTTCTACCATCCTTAGATAAAAAGTTTATTGTCTCCTACCAGTATGCAGAAACAGTCATTTGGTTCCTCAGAAGAAATGCAGGACTTGCTTCTGGGATATAACACAGAACTTTTATATCTCCATGAAAATATTTACAGTGAAAATTAAACAGTATCAAAAAGAAGAAAACAGTGCAAGTATATTAAGCTAAAAATCAGAAATACTGAGTATTTTTTCTGTAAACTCTTACTTGGAAATCTTGACCTGATTTCCATACTTTATTTAAATAAAAATGCTATTTGTAGGCTTGCTGTGGCAAAAGCCAGACTGAATACACACCTCTTGTACTGCCTCAGTCTCCACTGCTTTCCTTCACTTCTCCCACCTACTCTGCCTATTTTATGATACATCTCATTTTCCTGGTATTGAACCTAACTTTATTGCATTACTAATGCTTTTCTCTAATAAAATAAAGACTGAGGTAGAGTTTTAACAAATATCAGTTTTTTGTTTATGTTGCTAAAAAGAACACTAGAGTTTGTACAATGTTTCCTGGACTATTGGGTAAATGTTCTGATTTCCAGATAGTTTGAAAAAATGGATAGGTTGTGGCCCAACTTCAATAATTCAGAAAAAGTTAGCCCCTTTAATTAAATATAATGCTATGTGTCAACTCTTCTTTCAGTTCAGAAACAGTTTTATTTATTTTTTTTTTTTTTATATAATGTATGCATGTATGGTTGGTTCAACTGTTTATTCTTATAATGTTGTGATTTAATTTTCAGTAGAGACCCAAGATGGTATTCAAACTGACTAGGGAGATTTCACTAGGTGAACAATGGAATTTCCCCTACCATTTGACAGAGGATGCTGGCAAGTGTGCTAATATCAAACATGGAAAAGGAATGTTCCAAGATGAAGGACGGGAGTTTGTCTTTGGCTGATACTGCTGGGGAATCTGCTATACAAAAGAGAGAGAGCGAGAAATTGTATTCAGATTATAGTCTTCCAACAGTCAGGGCTCTTTGAGAAAGCTTTGTTTGTAATGAAAGAAGAACCAGATGCTCAGGGTATGTGTAGTAGAAAATAGAATGTGCAGCTTCAAGAGAATGAGAACTGCTTTTTGCACCTCCTTTTGTTCATCATAACTCATTTCAGCAGCCCCTTGAGTGTGCTACAGGTAATGCTGTCACTGCTGGACGTGTTGAGCAGTATACTTGTTGTGTGAGTTGAGACCTTAGTGCTTCATCACTAAGTTTGGATGACAATATTGTGACTTTCCATACTTAATGCAGCTCTTAGAACTTCTGTGCATCCTTCTGCAGCTCAAGAGGTGGTTCAAAGTGGTTTGGCTGAGACGAGAACATGACAGGTAATTTTATTTCATAATGAAAGGCTGCTGATTTAAATTACATCTACTTCACATACTATCCTAGACATAATTTCTGTTCAGGATTGTTTGCGGAACTCATTGGGGTTCACTTCTGGCTGTATAAAATCTTTAATTTATTAAAAAAATTAGCCTTTTATAGATTTAACTTTTCTAACTTGCCCTGGCTGAAAAGTTTATTTTATTTTGAGAAAAAGGCTGCAGCTATACCTTGGTATTATTCTAAAGTTGTTGAAATTGAATTTTAAAGACACAAGAGACTACTTCTGCAATTTAGAGCTGATGTTTTTGCATCTATTTGTTCCTTTTTATGCGATAAAAGCTGTAGTTATTGTAGGCATTAAGCAAGTGCTTGATCCAAGAGGGTTGTATATGGGGAAGCTAGAAAGTTCTTGCTGATTTAAATGCTTCTAATAATGAATCTGGCACCTGTTATTTACTGTGGTAGGTTGGGCATCTGAAATTGCAATGTAACACATAAATGTGAATAATGTGAGGTGAAAGGACAAACTACGGTAACTTGTATACTAATTGTAAGAAATATGCCTGTGATACTCAATTTTTAGTTTCACTATAGGTTAAAAGAAGGTAGGTCAGACTAGTTGAACCTGATTAAGATGATGATTTAAGTTTGAAATTTACTGAAAATGAAACAGAAACTGCTAGAAGGGTCAATATTCATAGGTTCATAGGTTCATAGGTAGGTACTAGGCTATTGGCCCAAGGGCCTAAGTAAGCCTAGCCAACAAGGTTCCCTGGCTTACGCCACCCAAGAAAGTTAATTTCCTGTGCCCCTGTTGAGCAGAGCCACAGAAGTGATCTCCGGGTGTATTTTCTATTTCCCATCCAATCATCAAGATTTTTCTTGAAGAGTGCTAATGAGGAACTTTGCTTGACATAGATGGGTAGCTTGTTCTAGAGTATAGGAAGTCTCTGGGACAGGTATCTATCCCTCCAGCATGTCCTGTTTATTGTGGTGACAAGGTTTAGGTCCCTAGAGCATGTAGCTCGGTGGGATTGGGATTTCTTAAGGTGTAGCATGTCCAATAGCTCTGGGTTTAACATAGCATTATATGTTAGGCAGAGATCTCCTCAGAGTAGGTGATATGCTACAGGGTAAAGCTAGAGTTTTTTGAGATGGTCAGTGTAGAGCATCTCTTTGAGGTCAGTAATCCTCTTTGTGAGTTACTTCTGTGGCCTTTCCAGCTGCTGCAGATGTCTTGTGAGGTACATTCCAAAAGGGGCGTTGTACTCTATAATGGGGTCTAATGTGTGCTGAGTGGAGGGAAACAGTGACCTCTTTTTTCCTGCAAGAGAACCCTTTTGTGATGAGGTGTGCTACATAGAAGGATTTCCTGACAACTGTGGCAATGTGATTATCAAAGAAGAGACTACTGTCCACCTGGTTCCCAAGCTCTCTTATGTTATGCTTAACTGCACAAAGGTGTTCAATAGCCACTGGGAGAAAAGGGGGGAAGTCAGGTTGAATGTGCTGTTCCCACTGAAAACAAACTTGAATTGCTGTTAAAAGACTGGGACTGTGAAGTGGATGATGACTCACTTCTTGTGGACGACCACACGATAACTATTGCTAAGTGAATGTAGAAGAAATCAGAAGGAGTGTATGAAAAAGACTGAAAGAAAGAAAAAAAACAGTAAAGGAGAGGTAATATTTTCTGTTTGCTAGTATCATAGTTAGGTCATCAAGCACCTTATGCAGATCGTTTAACTGGTATTCCTCTCATCTCTAAGCTGAGGAGCAATGAAGTTGCCAAAAAATGGTACACAGAAGAGGTTAGTGATCTTCTGTGGTTATAATAGCATCTAGTAAGCAATGCATAGGAAAAAATTGACCCAATGTTAAATGTTTAGATAAAAAAAAATAATCTATACTGGATTCTTTGGTTAATTCTGCAGGAATGATTTTTGATCATTCCTTCCTTCCTTCTTATGTATGTCTCTGGTACTGGTGAATACTGTGGTGCTGGTCACTCTGGTCCTGGTGAATACTGTGGTGCTGGTCACTCTGGTACTTGTGAATACTGTAGTGCTGGTCACTCTGGTCTTGGTGAATACTGTAGTGCTGGTCACTCTGGCACTGGTAGATACTGTGGTGCTGGTCACTCTGGTCCTGGTGAATACTGTGGTGCAGGTCACTCTGATACTGGTGAATACTGTGGTGCTGGTCATTGATATTTTCCTGTTTGGATACATTATTGTATAACAACATACAGAAAAAAGTCAATTATTTTAATGAAGATAAATTTTTGGATCTAAAAATTGGGGATTTAAGGATTTAATTTTAGTATGAATATATTTTAATTTGCAAGTAAGACAGGGAATGTTAATATGCATATGTGATGAAAAATAAATCCCCCTCTATACTTTTTCAGTACGCTCTTGAGGGAGAAGGGTCAATATTATGTTATGCTTAACTACACAAAGGTGTTCAACAGCCACTGGGAGAAAAGGGGGGAAGTCAGGGGACTCAGTTTAACATCTTACCCAAAGGGCAATGCCTCAGTAGTGTAGTACCCCCTTATAAATCACTTCATAGTTAGCAGTGAGATATGAATCCACTCAGTGGATGAGTAATTGAAAGCATAATGCACATATCTTCCAGCGTCATAGGCAGGTGTACTCCCTGTTGATCTACTGCTACTTTTGGCCCACAAAAGGAAGCACAGGTTTTATGTTTGGTTATAACATATAACTTTTAAGACTACAAAAATATATATATAAAGTAAAATAAGACTGCAATAAACTAATGTAAAAAAAAGAACTACGCACATCTACAAATTGCACACAAAAAATGCTCTCTGGCAACTCTCACATGGAAACATTGATCTATTTTTCCTTTCCGTGAAAAAATCTGAATACTCATGGAGTGGTATTTTCTGGAAGCTGTCACAAGGAAACATTTTGCCCATTATCTCTTCAGTAAAGCAGTATTCATAGCAACATGTAGTTTGTTAGTGTGTATTTTTTCATTGCTGTTGTTGTGTAGCTGTTTAGTCAAGTCTGACTGCTCATGACATCAAGGACTTTAGCACACCAGGTATGTGCATTGGTGTTTCATTAATGTGGTACGCACACAACAGCGTGCAACATTTTGGACTATGTGCGTTGCTTATTCATTAATACAGTATGATGGGCAATGTGCAACAAGTGAGTGTACGCACATTATTTATTTATTAATGCACTAGGCACAGCAATATCCAACATGAGAGAGTATCTACATTAGATAATCATGAATACAGCGCACACTGCAGATTGCATGTCAGGGTATATGTGTTAGCTATTCATTGCACTATGTAAAGTGTCAGGATATATATATTAGCTATTCAAAGCACTATGTAACATGTTAAGGTATATATTTTAGCTATTCATCACACTATGTAACATGTCAGTGTATATACATGTGAGATATTCATCAATGCACTACACACAACAACATGCAGCATGTCAGAATACTCACATTAGCTCTGCAATGTGCAACATGTCTGAGAATAAATGTCAAGTATTCATTAATGCTGCACACACAGCATCATCCAGCATCAACTGCATACATTACGTATTCAATAATTCATTTGAAAAAACAACATGGGACACGTTAGTGCATTTACATTATCTATTGTTAATGCAGCTCAGAGAGTAACCTGCAGCATGTTAGGGTATGCCCATTAGCTATTTATTAAAGCAAGATCCACAATAACATGCAATACATCATATTATGCATGTTAGCTACTAATTTCAGCACACACAGCAACATGCAGCATCCCACGGTATATGAATTACATAGTCATTAATGTAATATTCACAGTAACATATCCAAGTGTGCACATTAGTTGTTCAATAATGCATGAATCATGCCAGGTTATGTACATTACTTATTCATTAATGTAGCACCAGCACCTATGTTCAGTAGTTATTCATTACTGCACCACAGACAGCAAATTCAGTAAGTCAGGATATGTACACTGGTTATTAACACAATACACATAACATGCAAACGACATAGACTGTTCATTAGCTATTCATTAAAGTATCACACAACAACATGAAAACACAATAGAGTAATTCATTACTCTTAAATAAAATAAACAATTGATACTTGAATAGCAGTGCTGAAACATTGCAAAATCATGCAGACATAACTGCCATAAAACATAATGACACATACAGAAGACTCACACAGACTCCTGTCTCATTGCATGAAAGTGCTAGTGAGTGTGAATGATAACTGAATACACAGACATGTAGAAAGTAATACAGGTTCATGGGTTCATAGGTATGTACTAGGCTAATGGCCCTGGAGCCTTTACAAGCCTAGCCCATAAAAATTGCCCAGGCAACGTGCCACCTGATGTTAGTTCACAGTACCCCTATTCAGTAGGGCAACTGGAATGATCCCTGGAGTGAACTTTCTGTTATCCATCCACTCGTCAAGATTTCTCTTGAAGAGGGCCAGCGAGGTGCTCTGCTTGACATGAATATGAAGCTTATTCCAGAGTATGGGCAGTCTTTGGGAGATTAACCTGTCCCTCCAGCATGTTCTTTTAATTGTGGTAAAGAGGTTGTGATCTTTGGGGCGTGTGGCGCAGGGGGATTGGGATTTCTTTAGGTGTAGCATTTCAAGTATGGCTGGGTCAGACATGGCTTTGTAAGTCAAGCAGAGATCACCTCTAAGTAGATGATAAGAGACGGAGAACAGCTGAAGTTATCTGTCCATGTAGGGCATGTGTTTAAGGCCTAGGATCCTTTTTGTGAGGTACTTTTGTGGCTTCTCTATCTGTTGTTGGTGTCTGGTCAGATACATGCCAAATGGTGAGTTATATTCAATGATTGGTCTAATGAGGGATGAGTAGAGGGGGGTGAAGACCTCTTTCTTCCTGGATGCAAAACCTTTGGTTATAAGATGTGCCGCATAGAAGGATTTTCTGACCACAGTGACAATGTGGTGGTCGAAGGTGTAGTGGCTATTGACTTGGGGAGTTGATAATGACTGCTAGCTTGCAGTCATCAGTGAACTTGGTCAGCCAGAGTCCTGTGTTGGCCTGGACTTCTTAGAAGTAGATGCCAAACAGGAGAGGGCCCAGGACCTCCACTCATAACTGGTCAACAGTCTGACTTGGAATCCACAACTTTCACTCTGTGTGTCCTGTCTGTGAGCTAATTTGCAACCCACCTAGTGATGTAAGAATCGATGCCTAGTTTGGTGAGTTTATCAATGATACCTGAGTGTGCAAAAGCATCAGAGGCCTTGGCCAGGTCAAGGTAGGTTGCATGCACTGCCTTACCCTCATCCACAGCCTTGGTGACTGCCTCAAAGAAGTCAACCTGGTACAGCAGGCAGGATCTCCTCTTGACAAAGCCAAACTGTGTGGGGTCAAGAGTTTTGAGATTGCCTATATCTTTCTTAAGCAGGTCCATGACGATGCGCTCCATAGCTTTGCATACCGGACTCATCAGGCTAATGGGGCAGTAGTTCCCAGGGTCTGTAGTTGCTCCCCTTTATGGACTGGGATAACTGTAGCAGTGCACCATTCATAAGGGATATAGCCTGAGGTAAGGCTGTGTGTTGGCACTGAATCTGTCAGCCAGTATGTTGGCTATATCTGTTGGCTCAGTATAGGAGGTGCCATTGTGCAATAACTCAGAGCAAATTTGGGTATTGCCTTTGAGGTTTTTGATAAAGCTATAGAAGGCGTTGTGGTTGATTTTGGTGTCAGCCACAATTCTGCCTTCATACCTGGCTTTAGAGGCTTTGATAAGAGATCTCAGGTTTTTGTTGAGACTGATAAGGGAGATTTTCCAGTCTTGTGACTTCATTTTTTTCTGCAACAGTTTCTTCCTTCTGTTATAGAAGCTTTGTGGTTGTTTTCCTTCTGTTGTAGAGTTTATTAATGGCTGGGGACCACCAGATTGGCTTCCTTTTTTTTGGAGGAGAGCGTTTTAGTTCTGTTTGGTATGGCAAGGTTCATGCATTTGTGTACATGCTCATAGTGCAGTGGTCCATGATTTGGCAGTCATGCAGCTATTTTCCATTGGCATAGGTGCCAAGAAGTTAGCCATCTCTGTTTTTAGGAGCCCAAAGTCAGCTTCAGAGAAGTTTTTCAGGGTGGTCACCTTAGTCGGGGGGTGTAGGTGAGATGGAGATTTCCATGGTGATCAGTTTGTGGTCAGATTTAACCAGGGAGGAATTGACTAAAGTGTGGAGCAATGGTCTCCCATGCTGGCGGTCACCAGGTCAAGGATGTTGCTTCCTCTAGTGGGGGTCAGAATGAGCTGGTCCAGAGCATTGGAATTGATAAATTCCAGAAAGTGTTGGGCCTGTACATTGATACTTGAATAGTTTTCCCAGTTGAGGGAAGGGTAGTTGAAGTCACCCAGTATGAGAATATTGGGTTGGACCTTGATATATTCCAAGGTGCTTAGGAACTTGGAGTGAGAGTCTTGGGATATGTTTGGGGTTCTGTAGCAGGCTATGTCTTGTATCGCCATCTTACCCAGTGTTAGTTGTACCTGAAGTATCTGGAATGCCAGTCTAGAGGTGTGCGTATTCTTTAAGAATATGGAAACACCACCGCCTTTGGAGTTACCGGACATATTCTAGGGCCAAAAGGTATGGAATGAGTTGCAGCCTGGGAGCGCAGGGGTGCTTTCTGCCTCTTTAAACCAGGTCTCTGTTACAGCACAGATGTCGACATTCTCCATTTTGAGGAGAGCTTCGAGCAAGTGCATCTTGAGATTTAGACTTCTAGCATTGAGCAGCATGACCCACAGATTGCATTTGTTTGTAGTTGTTATGGTGCAACTTTGGTCTTTGGACCACTGCCTAAAAAAGGCACTATAGGGGCAGCAAGAGCCTTAGCCAGTACCTAGAATCTCAGGGGTGACAGATGCAGGCAATCTCTGGCAAAGCATTGAGGTCTATTTATCATGTCATCCCAGGCAGACAGATACTGGATCCCCTTAGAATGACACCAGAAACTTAGCCAATTGTTGAAGTCAATAATTTTCTGCTCGTACTGTGGTATCATTCTGGGTGATGGTAGAATACTGCTCAGGGCTTGGATCATACCTGCCTGGACCACATAATCTGAGAGTTCCATCACATCTCTTTTCATGTAGTCCAGGGAGGTATGTCTCCAATCATTCACACCCACATGGACAATGACTGAGTCATATTTGTACTTGTTGTGGAGTGACCTGAGTGCATGTGTTATGTGGCAGATCCTGGCACCAGATAGACAACTGACTGCCAATTTCTCCTTGTTCAACCTAATGAGTGGGACATCAGCGTGCCTCACAATTGAGTCTCCTATGATTAGTACATTTGGCAAAGTGTTTTGCCTTAAGGGCTTGGGTTGAGGGGTACACTGTAGTGGTGAGCTATGTGTTCTGGGGTTGGTGTTGTGTTGTGGTAGTTGAGTGTGTTTCTGTCTCTGGGGTCTCTGTTGTTTGGGTAAATCTTTATTGAAAGCCTCCGCAAAGGTGGGTGTATGGTTTGTGTTTCTATGTGTGGGTTGTGATGGTTGGTGGTTTGGAAGCCTGTGTGTTCTATGTAGGTCTCAGTTGCAACAAGATGAAGAAAGATAAAAAATTTCAAATAAGCAACTAAGAAGTGCTTACAGAAAGAACTTTAATTTAACAAATAAAAATAAATCAGATACATCCAGTGAATCAAGCGCTTTCGTCTTGAACCATGGATGAAATTTTTTATCTTTCTTCATCTTGTTGCAACCGAGGCCGATTTTTGGATTGTGGTTTGCTTTTTGACTTTCAAAAGTTTGAAGTTATTTGTTCTATGTAGGTGTTGACCTTCTCCTCTTGACCAGCTTTCGTCTTGAACCATGGATGAAATTTTTTATCTTTCTTCATCTTGTTGCAACCGAGGCCGATTTTTGGATTGTGGTTTGCTTTTTGACTTTCAAAAGTTTTAAGTTATTTGTTCTATGTAGGTGTTGACCTTCTCCTCTTGACCAGCTAGTCTGGTCTTTGTTGGAGCATGCACTGCTTTCAGTTTGGTGATATAAGTGCATCTCTCACAGGTATGAGTGTTGGGAGGTAAGAGGAGAGGGTTGTCAGTGTACATTAGACAGTTGCCATACTGTCTCAGAATGCCCAAGTGCACTAGGTTAGCAGGAGAAAGCACAGGAAATTGCCCTACAATCATACCAGGAGGGGTGGCCATAACTAATAAGCACTGGTGCTGTTGCTGCGTAGGAACAGCTAGTGCTGATAGCACCTAAGTGTGCTACAATAAATGCTACAAAAGCCTGTTAAAGTGCTAGCTGATTAAGCTAATTAAAGTGCAAGAAGTAAAAGAACCAGCATGTTCTAAGGGGAAAATTGAAGAGCAGACTTTCTGGCACCAGTAATAGTTTACCTCAGCTGAGTGCTGCTGAGGAGATGGGTGGTTTGAATTCAAATCAGGATGCAGCACAATTGACCTGATTCCTGCAGTGAGACACAAAGCGGAGTAGAAGCTGGAGATGAGGAAATAGTCCAAATGGGCATTCCTAAACTTGGAGAAAACATATGACAAGGTCCGAAGAGAGTTGATTTGGGCAGTCCTGCAACAGTTCAACGTCAGGGAAACATTGGTAGAATTACTGCAGGCTGTATATATAAGGATTCAAGGTCAAAAGTCGAAACAGTGTTTACACTCACAGAGAGGTTACAGAGAGCAGACTCTGAACAGGAACGTCTACAAATAATAGAATGGAATACAAAACTGAAGGCAAATCAGAAAAAACTGAGTAAAGACAAACAGCTGTAATGGCAACATAGGGGAGAATCAGAAAAAACTGAAAATTGAGATAGAACGTTTGCACTCCAGAGAAGGGAAGTTTGAATGAGGAGGTCAAAGCTGGAATCAGAGGGGCTGTAGCCAAATCACTGGGGTAGTGTGTGAAAGAAGACTGCAAAAGAAGATCATAAGTAAGGTGTGTTACACTGTCATACCAACTATTTGGTATTTTGTAAATAATTCTGTCATTTATGAATATTGATATGATTTATACAGAACTGTATGTTATGTACTGAGCTTCAAGAATGTAACCACAGCATACCCTGCTAGAACACAGAAGATCAGCTTACAAAATTTTAAGAAAGTAAGTTGAAATTAAGTCCTTTATGATGTGCTATAAAAGTTAGTTTCAATGCAGCATGAAGACAGGATGTCTAGAGCTAGAAGTTTTTCTATTGTCTTGGAGATAAATATTTACTATGTGTAAAATGTAAAGTGTTTTATTGCTGTGTGACTTCCTAGCAGCTGCACATCTGAGAGATATGTACCTCTATCACAGAGATGTTAAAAATCCTGTTAGTATCTGTTAGGCTGGGAACTGAAGGCAGGTGACAAAGAGTGATGTCATCCAAGCTGACCCAGCAAAATGTTTAATAGTAATTTAAGAACTCTCTGAGAGAAAGACTGTGCATTTTGTAACTTGTCTTGGACCTAGAAACATCCACTCATCTGCACTTGCCTTGTTAATAGTAAGTAACTAGGGAAAGTAATTTTTTTAGATATAGATAGAAATATAGTAAAGAATAATGTAGATGTTTTCTGTATTTATTTGAGACTGTCCTGCAATATTGTTTTAAATATTTCTTGTGATTCTGAACTCTGTAGTCACTGTGTTGATTGAGAATTGTCTTGTTCATTTATTATTTATTATTAAATATATTTAAATCTGTTTTTGTTGCTGGTTTGTTTAGAGATATTTAAGCTTTTAGAGTACTGGCATATGTATTTGGTGATACTGTATAGGCCACTCCAATACCCTTGCTCTTGGTCACACTTAACATTTGGATTGTTAGTAACATTACACAATAGGATTGGCCACCCTTTGTAAGGGCCTTAAGTAGCTGATAAGTAGGGGTTGATGGCAGTGATAACTACCTTATAGTCTGGGGAGAAGAGGGCATAGCTAATAAAACTGTGCCACCCTTCCCCATGTGCGTGTGTGCATTTGTATATAAATCAAATCTCAAAGTGTGTGTGTGTCAGCTACTTGGACAGGGACACGAAGCACTGGTTGGACAGAGAGAGTGCTGGAGGTCTTGGACTGACCCCTCAGCTGAAATCTTAACCCTATAGCTGTGCCAGTGGGGAGTCTCATTGGGGATCTGGAGAAAGAGGGAGAAACCAGCCCTCATATTGACTGTGATCTCTGTGTGCTCTTAAGGGAAATTGCACTTTACTGTGTGTATGTGTGTGTGTGTGTGTGTGTGTGTGTGTGTGTGTGTGTGTGTGTGTGTGTGTGTGTGTGTGTGTACTTATCATCCTCCCACTGTGTACGTCCCTCACTGTTGCCAGTAGTGAGGATTGAGGCTTCTTGATTATTGGGCCAGTGCAGGGACATCACAAGGTGTATAAAATAGGGATGCAGCCAGTGCTTCTGCATGGTACAGAAACCTGGACAGCGAAGGCAGAGGAGTGGATAAAGCCTGAGATGATGGAGAGGAAGTGTCTGAGATGTATAGTAGGATACACACAGTGAGACAGAGGAAGTTATGATGACATCAAAACAAAAGAAAAAGTAGCTCCAATGGCAGATAAAGTTAAAGACAACAGACTATGATTGCTTGCACATATGTGCAGGAAAGCAAATAAATGGTTTGATGAAGAAGATTTGGGAGAAGAGGGCAAGAAGAGATGAGAAAGTCAAGAACAAAGATGAAGGGTTTATATAAGAGAAGACCAGTGAAAGCCATGCATGACTGTTGAAGAAGGTGGCATTGAATTGAGAGAGGTAGCAACAGTTGATGAGAGACACTGATCCCATGTAGTAAATGGGAAAAAGTTAGTTGATGATGATAAAGTTGATGATAGGAGAC